>NC_056526.1:145810752-145997940 GCF_019175285.1 Sceloporus undulatus | reverse complement strand
GGACAAGTTGATTGATAACTAAAATAATTTGTGTGGTTTTGGCTATACTGTAGTAATTTGCTGCTTTAATTAAATGGAAGCCAAGAACCTAACAAAGCAGGATCATCCTGACAGAGAGAGAGGAGTCAAATTTTAGAGATGCTCAGGACTTACCTGTGTGCTTCTCTTTCTAAACTAAGGGGGAAAGGAGACCAGCAGTAAGAGTCAGCTTGGGGGTGGCGTAGGGGGTGGCCACCACATGCCCAGACTCTGCCTCCGACCTGGAGTCACACCACCTGCCTGACCAGACAGTGGGCAGCGTGGGAATACTCCTGCAGTGCAGCAATTAGATGCCACACACTGGAGGAGCAGAGAAGAGCCATGGTGCAAAAAAGGAGCAGCACTTTTGCCACTTCTTTTTGCACCAGAAAAATGCCAGATCGGGGCTGCAACTTGTGGTTGCCGTGCCCGGCGCCCCCAATCCGGGGCTCAAAGAGGTGGTGTGGTGCCACCCCTTTAGGGATGTTGTTTCAGCCCTAAATATCCCATTCTGCAAATCTATACTTGCCAGAATATTCTGGCCCTAGTTTCTGCCCAATTTGCCCCTTACCTGCTCTCTTTTTCTGCAGGTTTTTGGCTCTCTCAGTGAACAGTGGGTGGCTGCCTTCCCACACATTTCCCATTTGTCACCTGGCACCACTGCTGAGGCCAAAACAAGGCATCAAGCTATGCCATCAATGCTGGGTGCCTCATTCTGACCTTAGAGTGACTTGTGTCTACAGTGGCAGCTCTGGGCAGCTCACAGGGACTGCAAGTGAAAAGGCAGCCACTGTCATTGGTGCAAAGACAGCTGAAAACATACAGCAAAAGATGAGTTAATGCAGCTTATGGGGAGGAAACCCTGAATCAGATGGAGGAGACATGAAGACAGTCCAGACCTGATTCAGGGTTTTGGCCCAGCATCATGTAAACAGGACTCAATGAACCGAAGGGAATTTTGGATATATCACCCATGCAGACAAGCCCCCAGGTAGCTTTCATATTGTAGGGAAAATACAAATAGGATGCATTTTCTCTGTTGATTTTCTAGAGCAGTTTCAAAAAAGAATTAGGGATTAGGGCTCCTGGCTGAGGAACACATGTTTATCTTCCCATCAATCTGCATAGAGATAAATAAATTATGTAACATGCACTGTTTTGAACCTCTTGTTAATGAATAGAGTTTCCCACAGACTCTCACTAGTTACACCCAGCATTGCAATTGTATTGTGGGGATAATACCCCACTGGTGTATTCACACTAGTAAATTACAGCCCTTTAATACAACTTTAAATACCATGGTTCCATCTTATGGAAGCCTGGGTTTTTTAGCTTCGTGGGATATTTAGAATTTGCTTCCAGAGAGCTCTAATGCTGCAGCATAAGGGAGTACACCTAATGATTCTAGGTCTCTTGTAGCAGTTAAAGCTGGTATTAAACAGGTATAACTGTGCCATGTGAATATGCCCCAGCACCATTACGTACTATTGCATCATTACAATTGTGAATGGCTTTTTCTTGATGTTTATATAAGACCTAATAAAACAGGGCATAAGAGTGAGCAAGGAATATGTCAGGAAGAAGTATTCCCTACCTGTATATCTATTTTTATTTTTTTAATCCTGTGCCTTGTTGCATAGTCCTATGATATTTTTCAGGACATTTGTGCAAGTAACATTTACGTTTAGAGCACCTTTGCACTATAATAAAGTTTACTTTTTCATTTTTAAAGTGATCATCCATTTCCTCTTTGCAAACCCCATTCAGCTTAATGGCTTAATTCATTTTGAGCTTTGTATTACAAAATACTATTCATTGAAATTTTGTGCTAAGGCAGACATGGCCCTCGTGTGGTAGCAGAATGAAATTGCATCTTAAAAATGGTTTGCTCTTTTCCTTGTGTTTTTTTTTTTTTCTTTAAATGCATTGGACCATTGCACAAAAATAGTTTTAGTGTTGCTTTTTAATTTCAGAATGAGTTTTTTTAAGTTTATAAATGTTGCAATGCTATTGGTTCCGCTTCAAGTAAGTCTAGTGTCTGTCCCTTGCTTTCTTCTTTTGCTTCCTCTCCCAATGCCTGCATTGCTTTCTTCTGAGTAGGTCCAAGGCAATGGTATGTACTAATTACAGTGCTTTTTGCCACATTAAAATCTTCTTTCTGAGTGTGAAAGATAAGGAGAAGTAGCCTGATAGCAGTCTGAGGTGGGGACGTATGCCAGGCTTTATGCAACATGGCAAGATTTTCATTGCATTTATATGTTAATACCATTGGTACCATTTCAGCCATGCATGATGTTTTGTGTCCTGTGTACTTGGTTGCAGATTCTTTCAACAATTAAATTTGGAGCAATGGGCCTGTGACCTCTATGCAGAAAGGCAAGAGATGATACTTTCAGGGCATTGCTTATGGGACTGTCCTTCTACTGATAAGTAATCAAACTTTCAAAAAAATACCTTTATAACCACATTTGAGCGTAGCCAAAAGGCCAAGAAGGGATAACTTTAACTTTTAAAGAGGTTGAGGAGATTTGAAGAGTTATAGCTCAAAAAGTAATTTTTTCAAGCTATGTTCAAGATCCCCAGGTTCTATTACCGCTATTGACATTTTCTCATGAATGTGGTCACTCTCTTAAAGCTGCTGGTGTTGGGTCACACATTTCATTATTTGCGATTACATTATTTTGGAGACACTTTTAGGCATTCAGGAAATGAACATTTTTCTTGACTATGTTTATGTATATATTTACTACCCCATCTTTCTCCCAACGAGGGACCCAAAGCCGCTTCCAACAACTGAAAACAAAGTCCAGCTAAAATCTTATTTTATATATATATATATAAAATAAAGAATAATTATTTAACGCACATTTAAAAATAATTTTAAAAATAAAAGCTAAAAGCACAGCATATCACATTGATTCTGCCATATGATTTAAGAACCAAAGGCATGCCTAGAAAGATCTTTCTCTGCTGGAGGAAGGAGAGCAGACGGTCAACTGAATCTCCTGTGGGAGGCAGTTCCACATCTGGGACATAGCCACTGAACAGGCTCTCTTCCATGTCCTTACCAAAGGTACCTATGATGGTGGTGAGAAAGCTTTCTCCTGATAGTCATAAGACTTATACAGGGAGATAGTATTTCAGATAGTCTGGACACATGCTATGTATGGCATTAAAGGACACAATCAGCACTTTGAGATTTGCCTAGAAATTTGACTGGTATCCAGTGAACCTATTTCAACAGGGGAATTATATGTTCTGTTTATCTGTCCTCAGTCAGCAAACTGGCCCTAGCATTTTGAACCTACTGACGTTTCAGTTTCCAAAGGCAGCCCCAAGTAGGGGCTGCTTCAGTCATCTGAATGAGATACAATCAAGGTATATGTTATCAACTGGCCTAAAGGAGGTAGTTATAAGGTCTTTGTTCAAAAAGGCCTCCCTGGATCCCACCCTATCAGTTGGTGTCCAATACCCCATTTTGAGCATGGTTCTGGAGCTTGTATTCTGTCTTCCTCCCAAAATTGAGACTCAAAGTGGCTTACAGTTTAAAAAAAGAAACAATTCAGCTAAAAACACACAAAACTAACAATTAAAATAGAATTAAACTATTCACAGTATTAAAATTGTTCAACCCTACAGTCAAAAGAATATAGTGAAATGAACAAGCTATTGAAATTTAAAAAGCTATTAAAACAGTTCAGTTTAAAATCATAGAACACCCCTTAGCCCTTAAAATGGATGCAGTTGATGCTGAAGCTTTAAATGTTTTACAGAAGTCCTCTTGGCACTGGAAGGAAGCAGCAACTGGTTTACACAAATTTTAAATTTGAGCAGACTGTTGGCTTCAAACCATTACGCTCCTAAAACACACCAAGGGGGTAAAAGCTCCTCCAAGGTTTTAATACTTCTCCTTGAATGCAGTTATTGTGCTGGAGCAATGAATTATCTTTTGAGACATAGGAAAATGTTAACTCTTGGACTAAATTCATATACTACAAATAGAGAACAGGTTGCTTGTTACTGTAATGATTTGGGGTGCAGTAATGAAGGACAGTGCTGCCTATGCAAGAACATGCAATAATCTACAAATACTCATACAGTCTAATCTGAAAAACTCTTCAAACAGTTGTCAGTAGCGGTTTGTCATATCAGTCGCACATTTTCTACTACTTCAGTATCTGTCTCGAAGAGCCTTTATCTAACGGATGCATTGACCTGTTCACATGAGTGAAAGAAAACCTTGCATCACAAAAACATGCACATAACATAAAAAGCACTACTTTTTGCAAATTATTTCTCTTCTTTTCCTAACAGTAGCATGTTAAAGTTTTGGGGATTTTTTTGTTTGTTCAAGATGCTCTGATCTTACAAAAGAAGTATGTATGTCACTCTGGATTCACAGTTCCCTCTGCATTACAGCCTTAATTTCAGTCCTGTGGCACTACGTAGTTTCATGTATCTTCCGCAGCTGATATGTACCATTATAGCTAGAATGGAATCTGAGTGCTTAAGGAATGCATTTCTTTTTGCTTTTGTTTTGAAGTCACACATATGTTCTTTTCCTCACCAGACTTGCAAATCAGAAGTTACAATATTTTTTGTTTGAAGCAATGCATTTCTCACTGGCTTTACAACAGCACATTGCTCATGCAGTTCATGCTATTTACTAATGCTCTGGGTGCTATGCATGTCAAAAGCCAGTCTCCAAAAGCATCCACAGTGCTCACATATTTGAAAAAAAGACCTCTGATGTTACTTCTCCTTTTCTTCAAACTACTGCATGCTTCCAATGGCGTGTTTGCTGACATATATAAGAAGGGGAGGAGGTGTTATGTGACTCTTTTCACATTTTCTATTGTAGTGCACAGCTCTAGATAAAGAAAGACAAATCTTCTGCAAGAAGCGCTGTCAACTCTCTGGTCAAGCTGCTGTGAACCAAACCACCATGACAAATGCTGCAGCTCATGAACCTCCTACGGTTGGTCTCAAAACATTGTTTCCTGCTGCTTCTGAGCCACTCAAACTCTCTACACACCCTGTCTCAGCATGTCATGATGGTAGTGCAGGACTCATTTAAGACAAGTTCCATGGAAATACACTTCTAGGTCAGAAAACTACTACTACTGTTCTGTTGTATTCACTACTGTAGTTTGTTCACATTCTGTTTGAAAAGGATGAAGTTGGTATATACAGTAGTTTTTAGTGGTCTGGAGATTACATTTGGAAGTTCTTACCTTTTAGAAATTTTTAGTGTTAAATATAATTAAAACAACATTGGAATTTGAATGGAATCATCTATTCTAGTGGTAATCATATCTTGATATACTGCACTCTTCGCATAGGAAGAAACATTTGAAAAAGGCTTTACCCAGTAATCTCTGGCGTTCACAGAAAGTTCCGGAGAAATAAATTGGGAAGCTCTGAGTATTACTTTATGCAATTTTAAAGTTCTGTTCTGGAAATTACTCTAAATAGCCAAACCTGGTCTCAGTGGACAATCTGTACAATATTGAAAGGCAAGTTGTATGAGTGAGATTACATGTGTGAAGGTATTTGGGGGGCTTGATATCTAAAATGAACCTGAACACATGGAATTGAATACAAAAGTAACATAATCAGAGGGGAAATCATTTTTTACTCGTTTCTCCTTTTTGTTACGAAGACTTAGAGCCCTTTCAGCCATTGTTGTTCTGCACATACTGTACTGGTTCCAGACCCCATTCCCAGATATTAACGGTTACAAACAACAACTTGTCTTGGAATAAAGAGCTTGCCGCATGTTGCATTTCCTAAAATGGAGCAGTATATTTAGAGCAAGCTAAACTAAAGCAATGAACTTCTGGTCACCAACACTGAATGCTTTTCCATCTTGTTTTTTTTAATTAGACCACTCTTTTTTATAACTACAAAATAAAATTGAAATACAGTATTTGAGGAAATGTTATGCTAAAATGCGCAATCAAGGATAGATGGGATTGTATCTTACTTTATGCTTGTTTCAGTATTGTATGTAATCTGCTTGTTTCCTTTTGTTCCTTTTTAACAATTCTCAATCATTTTCTATTAGTCTTTATTTTACATTAGAACTATAAGATCTGCAATAAACATTCTTCTTGAAAAGAGCAAATGGTAATTTTTTGAGAATTTGGGAAGCTGTTGACTGTAGGTTTAGAATGGCTGGATTTCTTTTAAGAATAGATAATCTGGGACTAAATCTGGTAAGATGAATTTTATCATACTACTTTACTTATAACTCACATTTGCCCATAGGTGGGACACAAAGCCCAATGAGCTGTGGTGGCTACCATTCAATACACGTTTACATGAGAGGAAGTCTTATTGAACACAACACAATATACTTCTAAGTAAACCTTCTGAGGGTTGTGCTGTAATTCTTATGTGTCCAGTCTCAAACTATGAGCAATTTTGATCTTGCAAGCAGGAGGGAAAAACTAGTACACAAAGATGACAATTCATTCTCCACTCAAGATTATCTGAGGCCTATCATGTTCAAGTCATGGTGAATGCAGTAAATAAATATTATTTTTGGCAATACTGCACCAAAAGAGAGCCAGCATGGTGTAGTGATTTGGGTATTAGACTAGGACTCTGAGAGACCATGGCTGAAATCCTCACTCAACCATGGAAACCCACTGGGTGACCCTGGGTAGATCATACTCTTTCAGCATCAGTGGAAGGCCATGGCAAACCCTCTTTGAACAATCTGGCCAAGAAAAACCTATGATAACTTGTTATACATATTTTTGTTGTTCTTAATTGCCTCAGCCATGCAATTCTGTGTGCTCTCACATGAGGGCATGAATTTTGTTCACACACGCTGCAAGACAGTTAATAAAGAACTTGTCCCATATAATAACTACATGTAGATATCACAGTGGCTCTCATATGTTTTCAGTATTCCTTCTCCAAATATATAAAGCACTATTTTAACATTTTATGATACATTCTTGATCAACTGCTGCACTACAAGTTAATTATCCATGCCCATATACTTGGACTATTGATAGCATGGAAATGGGATACTGTGCTGTTGGATGTGGGTTACAAGTGTACCAATAAGTATTAAGTGGAAGTTTGTCACACAAGTGATGGTATTTTCCAGAGAACTAAAAGTAAAATGGATCCTGTACTGAAAGAAGGGTGGGGTATAAATAAATTCAATAGAAATTACATTTAAAAATCTAAAACATGTGTCAGTAAGAAGGTGCAGGACTAGCCTTTTAAAAAGAGAATTCCCAATTAGACAATAACGTTTAAATAATTCCCAAGGCAATGTTTTTAGTTGTGTAGAGAAAGTGACATTCACTTTGCCCTCTATTAGCAAGACAGGAATCCATGCATTAAATTACAAATATCTTTTTTATTTAATTTCTTATTTCAAACTGAGTTTTCCCCTTTCAGATCTTTACTTCAAGAGAGTAGCTGGAGGAGGGGGCAGTGGGGAAATGGAACCTGCTTCAAGAAAGCAGCTGAAGAAAATTATATACCAATAGATATGGAATGTAAGTTTCAAATCTTAATAAAGTACACCATACAAAGTAGTTATTTATGCAATACAGGCCTACAAAACAGTACAGTTCTTTTCACAATTATTTTCACAGAATTCTGCACAGCAATCTTGTAGAAAAAGTAGAATTTATGCAACACCAAAATAACATTGTTCCAGAGTATAAATTTCTATTTACTTTCCTAAGAACTGGAAGAGAGTTTATTTTGTATTGTCAACATGATTGGGCAAGGAATGATGCAAACATGCCTTGTTTTTAGAAGATAGTACTAGGTATGGCTTGTGCTACACAGCTTTCATAAGCTGTTTCTAGAATGGAAACAAAGGTTTTGCCTCTGTAATTTTTGCAGGCAAAGTTGCAGTTATTTTCTGGTTTCAGCCTAAGGCTTTGTAGGCCAATGAATGAAGTGTTAAAATCTACACATGATCTGATTATGGAAAGATGCACCGCAAATCCACAACACAACATTTGGTTTTGAGGAACAATGAACATTTGGGTATGCATGGGAATGGGGAGAGGAGGAAAATAAAGATTCACACTTGATAAATCAACCTTGTTGTTGTTTTCCTCTTCATCTGCTGCACAACAGAACAGCAAACAAACAAAAATTCAAAATCTAATTTTCTAGACTTAAAAGCATGCTTGATCATTACACTGATGGAAACAAAATTACATTTGTCATAATTTAAATAGTCTTGATTTCCAGAAAATTCAGTGCTTGAAGTAGTACAATCATTGCAAAAGTACAAGACAAAATGTGGTTTGGGTGAGCCCAGTCTGAAATTCCAATATTATAAGCAACTTCCAGCATTATAAGCAACTTCCATTGTTAAAATGAAATATTCTTTAAGATTATAAAGATTTACATGAGAAACATTTTTCATAATAATAGCTAGTACAAGAATTTTAGCCATCTTATTTAGGTTTCTCCCCCATACTTGGATCAAAATAGACAAACTATGACTAAAAATATAGATTTTTTTCTTAAGCTACAGAACCCCAGCTGCCATTTTCTGCTTCTTTCAGCCCCTCCCCCAAAAGTCAAGCAAGGTCTATAAAAATAGCAATTAACTTTTAAAAATAGCATCTCCCAGCAATTTTAAGTTACATTCAGATGTTATATTAACTATTTATAAGAAGTTATAAGATAGACTTGTGCTTCAAGTCTTCATCTGAGAGCAGCTGCATGTGCTGGTTGGATTAGTGCCAGCATCAGTATCTGGTTTGGTATTCATGATGCCACCTGTTGAAGTCATTGTAGAAAAGCACTATGCTCCCAGATGCCATGCCTGTCATTATACACCTGTGAAAGGAGAAAAGAAGATGGATAATTCAGAGAAAAGATTGCTCTCCTTTTATGTGAAGTGGCATTTAACCACATAATACTTTATTATCATTAAGTTAAAATGTCTAGATCCTCTAGAGTATAGTTGTATTCTGTAATGTCTAGATCCTGCTGTAACATTCTCAACGATTTTCCTTAAAAATATTGTATCTGATGGGTAGGAGAAAACACTGTAGGGCTGAAATCCAGCTAGTGACATATGTGCACCTATGTGTGGTTTACATGTGTGTATGTCTGTTTTTGGATGGGGTTAGGGAGCTATTATATAGGTCTTTGTCAGAATTGCCTCCCTCCCCCTCCCAGGATGTGAAAGCTGCCTGGGAGGGAGGGTTTTGGATGGTGTGCAAAGTGCATTTAATCTGATTTCTATTCATGAGCACACCCTCCTTTCCTTCCCCTAGAAACCAGAGCAGCCACATCCTCGTTGTCAAAATTATCTCCTCTTTCCATCCCCTCCCAATGACAAGGAGTATCAACAGCAACTGTTCATGGGGCTTGAAAGCTGTTGAAGTGGAGAGAGGACATGGAACTGTGATGTTAGAGTGTTGTGCCCTGTCTAGCTGATGTAGAATCTCAACCTATCCAGAAAGAAATGGTTGTTTGTCTTGGATACACCTCCTTGTGTAAGCAGCATGATTAGTAACAGCACAAGTAGTGGCAAACAGCCATGGGTAGCCCTGGCCACTTGCTGCAGCCAGACTAGGCAGCTACATGGCACATACTTCCAGCTATAGGCCAGCTCTTACTGAAGCAGACTGTTTCTTCTAGGCTCTTAAGGGTTTTCAGGGGGGGAAAAGTGCTAGGGAAGTGGTGGAATTCACTTGTGCATTTTTACCAGGTGATTTCCCAAGCAACCTTTCCTCCATGGTGCCTTGGTTCCAAGGTCTTTTAAAGAATCAGATGTGAAAGTAATAGGTGAATCTTTCTAGAGTGACCTATCTCTGGCTGAAGATGCATGCCATACAATCTAATGTAGCATTGCTGGTGGGGCATGTCACTCTGCTGGAATTTAATAGGATCTCAACTTATCTCAGCCTTTCTGGTGAAAACCTCTTCCCCACTCATGATACACAAAAAGCAATCTAAAAACAAAACAACCAAACTAAGAACAGCACAGATAATCTTTAAAACATGTAGAATGCAAAGTAAGACTATAGAAAAGTCACCAAAAGCCAGCATTAAACAAGAGAACCTTCATTGCTCACCTACAGCTAAGCAATGGAGGGCTCAACCTGACCTCCTTAAGGAAGGTATTCCATAACTAGGACGTTGCCACAGAAAAGACCCTGTCCTTTCAACCTCACTTCCCTTTAGGGCCTCAGATGAATAGCCAGCTAGTATGGAGCAAATCAGTCTACAGTTGAGACTCACCTTTGGTCATGTGAAAGAGCCATGGATCGGATGCCAGCATCACAACCAGGATAGGCAAAAAGCTGCTTGAGGTCGCAAACTTGCCACACCATGACAACCCCATTGTCTCCTCCTGTAAGCAGGTACTGTCCATCCCGGCTCAGCTGAATTGCCTAGAAATTGAATGTTCTCTGTTAAAAAGAACACCTTCTACACACAATTCTCTGTTCCTGTAATTACCTTTTAACAAGACTGGATTATTTTGATAAAGAGACTGGTCAGACAAAGAGCTACAAACGCACACAGAAAGAAAGAAAAAGAAGGATGGGTAAATACAAAAAAAAAGTTGCAACCATAATATTCTATGAATTGCTTTGGAGTGTACAAATTCACTAGGCGACTCATGACTTTTGGGCTGCAAGGAAGTATTTGGCAAGCAAGTAGATGATAATTACAGTGCGCCCTTGCTTTATTATTATTATTATTATTATTATTATTATTAACCTTTATTTATGAAGCGCTGTAAATTTACACAGCGCTGTACATACAATCTTCTAGTTAGACGATTCCCTGCCCTCGGGCTTACAATCTAAAAAGACAAGACACAGAAGGAGAAGGGGGTGGTGGAGGGAAAGGGTAAGAGGTCCAGCAGTTCCTCTCTACCTCCAAGGCCTGGACCAAGGGAGATGGACTGGAGGGAGGGCGAGGCTTCATAATGGATGGTTAAACATTTTCCAGGGAAAATACATACTCTCAAGTAGGATAATGCATATACAGTACATAGCAATACAGGAAATGGTTCAATAAACAGGCACCACAAGAACATCAAATAGTAAGCGACAATTATGCAATGCCTGGGAAGGCTTCTCTGAACAGGATGGTTTTCAACTCCGTTTTGAAGCTGGTTAAAGAAGTGATGGCTCTTGCTTGTGGGGGAAGAAGGTTCCAGGAGTGAGGGGCAGCGAGTGAAAAGGGGCGAATCCGGGAAGGGGCAGAGGAAATCCTGGGCTGAGACAGCAGACCTTGACTACCAGAACAGAGGGCCCGAGTGGAAAGGTGAGGAGAAAGAAGGTCTGATAAGTAGGGAGGGGCCAGTCCATGGAGGGCTTTAAACGTGGACAGCAGGAGCTTATACTGAATGCGGAAAGGGAGGGGGAGCCAGTGAAGGGATGCCAACACAGGAGAGATGTGGTCAGAGCAGTGGGTGGAAGTGATAATGCGTGCAGCTGAATGCTGAACAGAGATTAAAGGACGGAGGTGAGAAAGAGGAAGCCCAGCCAGGAGGACATTACAGTAATCAAGTCGTGAGACCACTAGGGCATGGACCAGGATCTTGGCAGTAGAGGCGGAGAGATATGGTCGGATTTTGGCAATATTGTACAAAAAGAGTCTGCAAGCCTTGGCTGTGGTCTGGATCTGAGGGATACACGACAGAGAAGAGTCAAAGATAAAACCAAGACTGCGGGCTTGCTGGACTGGTTGAATAGAAATGTTGTCCACAGAGACAGAAAAGGAGTGTTGAAGGGTGGGCTTAGGAGGAAAGACAAGAAGCTCCGTCTTGGACATGTTGAGCTTCAAATGCCGATGGCACATCCACTGCGAGACAGCTGTGAGGCAGGACGAAACTTGCTGTTCAAGCCTTGGAGAAAGGTCAGGGGCGGAAAGATACAGCTGGGTGTCATCGGCATACAGATGGTAGGAAAAGCCAAAAGAGCTGATGAGTTTTCCTAAGGACAGTGTGTAGAGAGAAAACAGAAGGGGACCCAGAACAGAGCCCTGGGGAACTCCAACAGATAAGGGAACAGGAGATGAAGTCTGACCTCCTGCAACCACTGCAAAAGATCTGCCAGACAAGTAAGATCTAAACCAGTCGAGAACAGAGTCTGAGAACCCAAGGTCAGAGAGTATATCAACTAGAAGACAGTGATCAACGGTGTCAAAGGCTGTAGACAGATCAAGAAGGATGAGAACAGAGTAAAGGCCATTAGCCTTGGCCTGTAAAAGGTCATTCGAGATCTTGGTGAGAGCTGTCTCTGTAGAATGCCTTGGGCGGAAGCCAGACTGAAAGGGATCGAGGATGGAATTGGCTTCAAGAAACTCAAGACAGCGCGAATAGACAACCCGTTCCAAAACCTTAGAAAGAAAGGGAAGAAGAGAAATCGGACGATAGCTAGACAAGGAGGAGGGGTCAAGAGAAGGTTTTTTCAGAATTGGGGAAATGAGAGCATGTTTGAAGTCCGAGGGGAAGGAGCCTGTAGAGAGAGAGAGATTGAAGATATGGAGAAGCGAGGGCAGAAAGGAGGGAGCTATAGAGATTAGAAGACGAGTAGGAATTGGATCAAGAGAGCAAGTTGCAGGTTTGGAAGAGTTCAGAAGTTATGCAGGGATCTGTTCCGGACTCCCCAGCGTAAAGCAAATACCGCCTATACTCGAGCCCCATTTAACAGCTTTTGCTATTTTAGCCAACTTTTACCACCGTCACAATTTGCTGAAAAAGACAATGACAATAAAGTCCTGCTGGGCTCAGTCCAGTAGTGTGATGAAAATAAGATTCTGCCTCCTAATCTCTATGCACAAGGATGTTTTGAAAAGCCATTCAGCTCACTTAGACACAATATAAAAGCACAGTTTCGGTTGATGTTTTGTCAGCATCTGTAGCTGGCATCTTCAGAGAATTTCTCTGAAGATGCCAGCCACAGCTGCTGGAAAAACGTCAGGAATAAACTCTTCTAGAACATGGCCACATAGCCCGAAAACCCACCAAAAAAAATGGATGCCATCCACAAAAGCCTTCGACCTTCACATGCTTTTCTTTCTTTGAATGTAAAAATCCATATAATATCTATAGAATTATGGGAGAAAGGAGAAGAGCATCCCAAAAATATAATTTTTCTGGGCTTCAACAAATTTCAGGAAACATACAGTCTGGTGAGTGGTCCATCTAGAACAATATTGTGTACACCCAAGAGTGTATAAATAGTGGCCCAAACATTTCATGAAATTCCTAGCTTTTAAAAAAAGACCTCTTCCACCCATAAGTTCAAACTTCTGGCAATAGCAATCTGTCCTTCCTTTGGCAACCATGTTTGAGGGGTGGAAAAGGGAGGCTATTGGGCTGCTCTTTCTGGGCTGTGGCAGTTAGCAGTCACTGCTAACACACAACTGGACAGATTACCCCTGAGGAAATACAACTCTCAACAGAGGTTTTTGTACCCCAGTCTATGCTGACTACTAGTGACTCTTCAGGATTCAGAGAGTTTTGTCAGTCCTACCCAGCAATGTCAAGAACTAAATACCATACGTTCTGCATGCAAAACCTGTACACAGCAAAAACTTTGGCTGGGGCCCAGCCTGGCTTAAAACCTTTAGGGGTGTACCATCAGCAGAGGTTTGTTTATTTATTCATTTTATATCACACCTTTCTCTTGGCAAATGAGCCAACAGGGTAGCTATGTTGGACAATGCAGGGTCTCAGCCTATTTTAATTACTCTTATTGTTTTAAACTGTGCAAAGAGAGAGGCAAGATATAAATCAAACAAATAAATAGATAAAATTGATGTTATTATATGCCACACTGAGATCCTTGGAAATAGGATGGGATATAATTATCTGAATAAATAAATCTCTAGAGACTACAGACAATCCTCAGAATGTTGGAATCGATCTACTGTAGTGAAGTGACTGATCTCTCCTTCGCTGGTCTTAGTGGATAGGATGAGGAACTGGTCTTTTTGAGAACATTTTGTATATTGGGATTCAAGATACTGTACTGAGAACGGAAGTCAAGATGTACAGATGGATCTCAGGGGTAATTCTAGAAAAATCAACAAGGACCTCTGACTCCCAAGTTGTTTAATCAAGCAGTACACTAATAACATTTACCTAAATGCCTGCAGTTTTTAAGTACAAGTGTGTGAATCCTTCTGCAAGTTCTGATTTGAGTAGACCTTTTCAATCAATTGAATTTACAATTGATTCAATGGGGTCTACTCTACTCAGAACTAGCCAACAGGATTCTAGTCACTGTATTGTTGTTTGCTTGCTTTTTGCTTTAAATGCAGACCCAAACTTTATATCACAATGGTAGTGATGTCATCTTAGTATTTGTTTTAATCCATATTTTTTAAAAATTTAACATATATTCTTAATTTAACTTTTGTATCTTGTGGATTTTGAACACTGTTTTTTAATTTGTTGCAAGCCACTTTGGGAAAACTGGGGGAAAGATGGAATAGAAATAACAACAGCAGTCACAATATATGTGCTAAGCAATTTATTTGCTAAGAATATCAGAAAAACTATACAGGTGTGCTTAGTAAATGAACTCATCAGTCTTGGGCACATTACACAATGCAGACAGGGAAGGATGATCAAATTGCAGCAAATTATTTAAAAGAAAATGCCGGACTCATGATCTCTAACAAACCAAATACAATTACTCAAAAGATTATTCATTATAAGAAAAATCAATATCCATTTTATCCTCATTTCACAAATGGCAATCTCCTAAGGGTATTTTTGAAATTGCAGTGAAGACCGTGACAAATAATTATTTGCTACAGTTATAAAATTCATCTGATGAAAATCCATTAACCTTATGGTTATGGTTCACTTGAGTGTTATACTGGAGGCTCTTTATCAGAGAAATGCTATATTAAAAGGCAAATTAAAACCATTAATCTTTAACTCTTCTAGTACCACTGAATTCAGCGTGCTTTCAGTTAACCAAAAGATGAGATGTGGAATTTAGGTACTAATGTTGATTATACTGAATCACTAGGATGTGCATGAGGAAAAATATGGCTGGACATAATATGCCCTTCAAGGTTCAGGAAGTAAAGGATACACTTGCTCTCACCAAGTGTTCTAAGAAGATATGAATCAATTTCATGTTCTAATGTTACCTCCCTATGAAAGTTATCTGTGAGATTTTACTAAGGAGTAAACTAAGGATAGCTGGCCATTCTTTTGATATACAGCTAAGATGTACAAACAGTCCTCCAAAGAATGCCATTAAAGAAATGTTCCATGTTCTTTTATTTCTGACTTAACATGCCCCTGAAGAGTCTCAAAACTCAGATTCTTAAGAGACCATTATTCTTAAAAACCAGACCTGTCAGCTTGACAACGTTGGTATAAAGCAGCAAGAGCCTGTTAGATACTTGACTTTTCAAAACAGACTCAGGAAAGAAAAATAAATTGGTTCCTTTGGGTGGAATAGCATGTTGGCCTTGTTTAGGATAGAATAACTTTGGTTCTCTGGACTGCCTGCCTACTTAGATTTAAGTTACTCATTAAGATATCTAAACATTGCAAGGCAGATCTGCTGTGATATCCTGTTAGCCTATGTTCCACTGAGCAATACAGTATTTAAAACAAAAACAGGTGGAAAGTGCTGATTAGGCCCTGAGTATATCCAGACAACCTAAAAGTTCTCTTGGTAGCATTTTTTGGGGGTATTTGTGTACAAGACACTAAATTAGAAGATTAAACTGTCTGAATATAACAACTAAAAAGCTTCAACTTTGTCAACATCCTCTAAGCCAAACCCATAGTTATAGTATAATGAAGAATTTGGACAAGGAACTAAATTTCTACTTTGTCCACATACTACTCTTGCCTGCCATGGCCCACAAACTACAAAATTCTAGTGCTCCAGTGCCTGTGGACAAAGACATTTTGAACACTCTTGTTTTAATCATCCTGTTGCCACTTCCCTTACAGCATGATAAAGTACAGAAGCTCCAGGGAAAAGACTGTGGATTGTTTTAAGGCTAAAATTCATCTGGGACTGCTAGGGAAAAATAATAGCATGGTTTGTGTGTATTGCTAGCCTAGAGAGAAGAATTTCCATTGCATAAAGCAACATTGCCCAAACCTTGGGAATGACAAACACTAAAGAAATTGTTTTAGCCAGCAAGGGATTGCTAGATATTTTATAGATTTACTGGCCTAGCTGACAACATAATCACAACCAAAGCGATACGTTATCAGCACTGTGGCTGTAGGAAAAGCAAAGTAAAATCACTAAGTACTATGGGAGTTATGGCAAAAAGACTGTAAACAATTCAATGTGAACTATGAAAGGTATGAACATTATAAAGAAAATTTATATTACTTTTAATACAGATGAAAATGTGGAAAAAGTTAGAGGGATAGCTAAGATCATTTTCTTATATACATTTATCTGCAAACAATTAGAGCATGCTCCTTCACTACACAAGGGCATAGCACCTGCATATACAGCATGTCTACAGGGCTCATTAGAAACCTGTTCCTTCCCCAAAGAAATGCACAAAGCATTTCAGGGCACAGGAGGTCGATACATGCCTGCTGTATCAAGTATCCAGTACAACTCAGAGACCAAGATGGAATCTAGGATGATACATCCATTGCCTGCCCTGTCCTGGGAAGTCTCAAGGCTGGTCTCTTTTTTCAGCATGCAGCCATTATTCTTTCATACAAGAAATGATAATGCACTTATTATTTTAACGCCATGCTCATGTGTCCTAATCCAATGACAATATAAGCTAAGAAACAAAGATCCACCTATTTCAAATATGATACTGAACAACTGATTAACTCACCTGCTTCCTTCAAGTGGTAACTCATGCCCATTTTTAATATTTAACTGATGGACTTCCTCTGAAATGTAGATCCATCAATATCTTTAATGAGAGCACTTATACTAAATAATGTAGTACTGGCATATACAATGAGGTAGAATGTTGTATATTTTAAAGGCTGAAATACTCTATTGTTACCACTGACAGGACTAGACCCATTGAATCAACTGAATTTTACCTGGCCTCCCTCTCTGTGAATTCAACCAGTCAATTCTATTTTGGGCTGGCCAACAGGATTCAAACTATTATTTGTTAATATCTTCATTAGCATTTACTTCCATTAAAACCCTAAACATTTAAAATGTCAAAATAAGACAATAGTATAGTTTAACATGCTCACCCGTATATTGTCATCAGTTTCCATAGTGGCTTGCAATTTCCCATTCACACTGAATACACAGAAATGGCCGTTGTCATAGTATATGACGCAGTGACCCTCTCTTGATGCCTGGATGAGTTTTGCTTTCAGACAGTTTTCAGGAGCTTCTAATGTCCTCAGCAGATCTCCATTCATAGAATGTATGAGACATGGTCCTTCTGATAAGAGGGAGAAAGCAAAACCATCAGATCTATGACATCAACTTTGTGAAATGTAGGCTGGCATCCTGAATTCCGATTATCGACTTGTAACCCTTTATGGTTTTAAGATTTGTATGTAGTCTTTTAATGGATTTTAATGTCTAATGTTTTAAGTTTATAAACTGTTAATTGCTTTTAAATCATATATTTATACTTTTATTAATGTTTTTGTATAGATTTCAATCTGTATTGTGACTGACAGAGTGTAACTTGCCCAGGGTCACCCAGTGGGTCTCTAATCATAGTCCAGTGCTCAAACTACTACATGCTGGCTGGTAAAGTAGTTTTGAAAGGGGCTGGGCCAGGAGATGTTACTAAGTAGGCAATAATAGAATATGTTTAATATGAGGGATTTTCGTGGTTTAATTTTTATCTGTAAATTTCTTGTTCTGCGCTGTATCGTATTTCATTATTATCTTGTAAACCGCCGTGATCGAAGAAATGGCGGTATATAAATAAAATCTCATTCATTCATTCATTCATTCATGTTCAACTAACAAAATAGATTTGTTGTCACTGGAGTAACTGTAACAGGTAAATGAGCTAATTCTGCTAGACACTCCCAAACAGAGCTTAAAATAGAACCTACTTATTATTATTATTATTTTTTATCTCACCACTCCTTTGGGGAGCTCAGAGAAGCATATATATTTGTACCCTATTTTATCCTCAAAAAATCCTGCAAGTTAAGTTAGACTGAATGTATATGAGAGTGGCTAGAGGTCACCCACTAAACTACATGGCTAAGGAAAGAGTTGAACCTGGTACTCCTTAAGACTAAATCCTGCACCCAACTGAGAGACAATCTCATTCTCTGGAATCCTGATATATGTATTCATACTCTTATCTATTACCTGATCTGTTACTAAGTACGTGCATACATATAAATACAGTTCCTTCCGGAGAGTTTATAGCTCAGGCACTGCCCCTTTCCCCCTACACTACAGGAAAGCCGGATACAAATGGAAGAGTAATAACCAGGAACTTACTAGTGATAGAGATTTTACTAGATAAGCAAAATAAGAAGACCAGACTCAAATTAAAACCACTGCTGTCATTGGTGTTGAGTGCAGCACCAATTCTTCAAAATGGTTTTATAACCAACCAATGTCAGTCTGCAGGTTCTTTTATCTTTAGTTTTGCTGTAACATCTGAGCTCCAGAGCCATAAAAACAAATCATGTTTCTATGAGGCATGCATCTAGCTTGTAAAGGCAAGATTCATCTTATATCTTTGTTTATGTGGCACCATGTTTATGACTGGAATAATATGTTTTTTAAACTATACAAAAATGCAAGGGTACAGGTTGCAAAATGATGAAGGAAACATCAATTAAAATGGATTTTTAGGATGTACCAAGTATTGTTTTCTTTTTATCTGTTTCATCACTATATTTTGCCATTTCAACAACTCATAGGAGAGGACCAGAAGATGGAATTCCCTAGACTAAATCCAGGCTCTTGAATGATATCACTAGTCTGCCCACTTCCTAAGCTTATTGAAAATAAATGTGTGAATGAAACAACCTATAATCATCTATGACTATAGGTCTGTAGCAATTATCTTGTGAGTTTGAGCACTTTCATATTTATTCCCTTGACAAAATGGACCTCCAGAAAAACTACCATATATACTCGACTATAAGTACAAATCGAGGGCAGGTTTGGGGGGCAACATTATGGATTTTGATATGACCTGTGGATAGGTTGGGGACAAAACTTAGGGGCATGTAGCAAAGGATCTAAAGAGAGAAGAAATGAAAACAATTCAAAAGAACTTACAAAATTCTGGCAAGCATAATTCTGTGCTCACACTAAAGGTTGAATAGATGAGAGAGCAGAAGGGGCCAGTGCTTCTTTTAGGTACTCTCAGGACAGACTAACCTCTTGCCCACTCTACTCAGACCTTTTTTATCGGTTAAAGTACAGTATACTTATATGCATATGCTTATATGACCTCTGGATAAGCTGACCCAGGTTTTTTGGGTCAATTTCTTGACTAAAATTTCTACACTTATACAAAAGTACATAAAGTGTATCTCACCAAGTGACAATGGGAACAAAATAACTTTCCTAGAAGAAATGGATTTAATATATATACCCAGGCAAATAATTAAATGTGCCCACTAAAGCTCATGTATTTTAAGATATTGGTAGTCCTGTCTTGAGTGATTCTGCTTTTGAAAGGAAATCAACTCATAGATATTGGTCTATGGAGAGGGGAAATTAATGTAACTTTTACACTTGCATACTGAATAGAAGAAAGGATTTCTGAAGAGCATTTATACCAAGCACAGTAGGTGACTTGTGGAAAAAGCTCAGGTATGTAAAATGGCTACAAACTGCATTTCATAGTTTAAATATGTTGTCAATACAACATACACATGAGAGAAGATGTAAACATGATGGAAACTGATGAAAATCCTGTCTGAAGATCATACAAAGGCTGCATCTGTGCTGCAGAAGTAATGCAGTTTGACACCGCTTTAAAGTCTATAGCTCAATTTTATGGAATTCTGGGATTTGTACTTTTGTGAGATATTTACCTTCCTTGTCAGAGAGCTCTGGGGCCACAGCATTGAGCCATGGTAGCTAAAGCAGTGTCAATCTGCATTACTGCAGCCAAAGATTCATAGTCTATTAGACCAAGGCCTATTTAGTCTAGCATTGTTTCCACAATGGTCAGTACAACCAAATGCTTATCAGAAGCCCATAATCAGGATGGGAGCACAACAGCACCTCCCTGGACACTGACATTAAGACATAGTTATCTGCTTTGAAAGAAGATGTAAAAGTCAAGCTGAAATGGAAAAATATAACATTTCTGTTATTGTAAAAAGAAAACCAGCACTGGATTTAAAAATAATTATGAAAAACTTAGGGCCCAAACAGACACACCAAAATAAAACTGCTTTGGGTCACTTTGGAGGTATGCTGTTTAAATGACACACACATCTTAAGAGGCCAGAAGCTTAGGACTGGAGTGTGGCTTTGGCATGGCTTCCGGCCTCTTAGAACGCATGCATAATTTAAACAGCATACCTCCAAAGTGTCCTGAAGCAGCTTTATTTTGGCCTGTCTGTTCAGGACCATAGTTTAGGTGGTACTGCATTTAGTTTAGGAGGGTATTTCAAAGAGTTTAATACCTTTAGAACCACTTATTACCAGGCCAAGTTCAGCACAAATTGCAGCACAGGTAATCTCATAATCATGTCCTGTCAAGATGGCACGAGGTGTGGCAGATTCACCTGTGGGAAAGGGATAGGTGAGTGGAAAAACAAGAAGAATAATATTCTTCAGTCACATTTGTTGCAATATACATTCAAGTGGTGCAGAAGAGCATGTTACTACACAATACTAGCCAGCAAATACGAAGCATTCAAAATGGAATATGGAGAATTCACACGCAGTTCAGGTATCATGCATAACAGTGTGAACTTCCAGGCATAACTGGGATAAACCATGAGTAAGTGTTCCTTTTTTTTCCCTCATTCTTCTTTGGTTTACATCTCATTTCTGTGGTGTCCTGTGCAGCATTTTTATAGTAGTCAAAATGGGATACAGCTAAGATATGTGACTGTGAACTGATATAACATAACACTAATGGCTACAACTAGTCTTTCAAATGCACTGTTGCTGAAACACTGGCATCTTTGACGACTGGACTCCACATGAACATCCGAACTACAAACCTGAACTTTCTTTTGTAGCCCCAGTCAAGTCAGGTTGAATTCCAAACACCTCCAGTGAAAAGGACCATGTACCAAGGGATGGGAAAACCAGAGCTGATCTGGTTTAAGACAGAATCCTAGTCAGAGACTAATGGTATAAAATTTGCTCCACAATGTGATACATACATACATATATACATACATACATATACGCACACACCACCCATTTATTCAAATGGATCAGGCATACAGCCTAAGATTTCAAACTGAATTTTTCTTTATTTAAAATATACCATGCCTTTCAGCTAAAAAAGCACCAAGAGTAGCACTGTATACAGAATAGACTAGTTTAAAGCTTACCATGGGAAGTGATTTCTTATTGAAGAAACAATACTTTTAAAAACCTTTTTAAAAATCTTCAGACTGCACAGATTTTTAAAAGCCCCCCCCTCTATATATAAGGTTTTGTTTCACAGAAGATTTGACAAAATATACTTAAATTCAGGGAAGTACAACAGAGAATGGGGTGGGGGTATCACATTCAGAGCATAAGAACAAGAGCCATACATCTGATGTTTATTAAGTAGTACTTAGGTGACTTTGACAATTTAGAGATAAGCTGCATCCATTGAACTTTTATACAGGAGACAGTTTAACAGGGGAAGAAAAGAAATAATTTTGAGTATAGACAGTATAGTTATAGAAATTTTACTGATATGTGTCCAAGAACACTTAGCTGAGATATGATTTTGTATTTTATTGCTTTTATGGTATGGTCAAATTTAACTAGGGAGATTTTCTGGAGGTATGGACACCTGCTCAAATATAGTTTTAGAAACATAACCTTAAATACAACTTTTAAAGCCATATGCCAACTCCCCCCTCCCCCCAGTGACTGGACAATTCCTTTCTAGACCCACTTACGCTCTGACATGTTGTGGTTTTCTATTTTTCATTTTATATATTCACATTTTAGGGCAAGGAAATGTAATAATTTCAGTGCATGAGATGTTATTAAAATGAATTTGGACAATTTTATCATCAATGTAAAGCTGGCTAACTAAGTTGATTTGGCAATGGCATGTTTACAAGTGTCTATATACTGTTTCTCTCACTGTAGGTTCTTCCCTCCCTCCCTCCTCACTTACATAGACCTTTGAGTCCTTTGAAAAGTCAGACAGACTCCTTTAATAAAAATGTTAAGCATTTAGAGGTCTCTGGGCTTCTGATTTTTCTTAATAATGGAACTCAGAAGCTGACAGCAGAGATTTCTTAGTCCTTCATAAGACTATTTTGGTTTTCAGTAAAGCAAAGGGGAAATTTTACTTTGCTGCTGGTTAAAGGGGTACTACTTCAAAACTTTCTAAGCTGGCTTCTACTTCTTCTTTGAAATCCTGGGGAATCAACATCAAAGGAAAGCAAGGCTTTGTCCCTTAAGCAGGTTTACGAGCACTGATCCAAGCTTTAAGGAAGGCCTGAAAAGAACGCTGCACACAAATTCATAAAGAATCCTTGAAGGAAGATGAACAAGTCAAATGAAATTAAAGCTAATCCAAATCCTGTACTGATATCTAAAAGAAACCTTTTCACAGATCTACTTTGTGCAGCACTATATTTAATACAGCCTCTAGTTTATTGTTAAATGATCCTTCATACTTGAACTTGATATATAACATAATATTCACAGCACAACAAAAGTGGAAGTATTAAATCATAAAAATAGAGAAAATATTCTAATTCAACCATTTTCAATACAGAACAAGTAAATCCATTCTGCAAAGTTCTTTTTCTTGATCTAACAGTTTGCATAAGCTATAACTCCTAGGGGATAAAGCACTGCATTTGAAAGCCAAGAATTCAGATTTAAAGAGGTAAGAGAACAGATGTGACAATATTTTATTGGGACAAATGTAAATTACTTAGAATTCGTTTTTAAAAACAGGTCTTCAAAATGTTCTTCCGATTCCAAAATATTCAGAAAAGTCTGCTCTTTGCTTTAACATGAGCAAATTGTGCTTGTGCTATTTTATTCTGCCAGGTCTGGAGGTCCTTGAAAAGTTGATCTTAAAACAAGCGTGACTAGACTATGTTTATTTAATAATAGTTATATGAGAGACTGATAGTTGAACAATAAAGCATCAGCTTACTGCTCTGCAAAACATAGCCATACATTACAAAATTAACTATACAATTAAGTAAGATTTGTTTACTATATTTTTAATGAAGGGCTAGAATAATATCAAAAAGTATAGATTAAACAAAAGAAACATGCATCCTCTAGTGCCTGATAATCCTATAATGAAAACACTGGGTATTGTATAGAAACATAGGAGATGCATTAAATATTAGTACAGCCCTCTCTAATGCCGACACAGTAATTGCATGTAGAATAAGGGGGGGGGGGGGGAGTGTATATTTTATTTCTTTATTCATTCTGCTTATATGCTACCTTTCTCCTGTAGTGGATCCATAAGTTATGAACAGCCAAAAGCATGTAAAAGTCAAATATTAAGTACCTTATCCACCTCCATAAGGATTTCTGCAAGCAATTGCTCATTAAAAACCCGGGTAGCCTCCAGGTAACCGGACAGCTTGAAGCGGACTTCTGGGCATACTGGGGGCATGCGTTGTCTGTATGCAACACCCTCAATACGCCTGGAAGCCAGCTTTTTATGCCAGTCTGTTTTGCACCATGGTCTTTCAGACAACCTGGACCTAAGACATGAGCTTTATAGGTCAGCCAGCACTTCAAATTGTGCCCAGGGAAGCTGTTTCAACAAGTAAACTGGCTATATGCTGCCTGTGATTGGACCCCAGTTAGCATTCTGGCTGTAGCATATTGCACTCGCTGAAGTTTCCAAACAGTTTCTAATACTTCCCCACATAAGGTGCATTACAATAGTCCAAACAAGAAAACAGAATCACAGAGTTGGAAGAGACTACAAGGGCCATTCAATCCAACCCCATGCCGTGCAGGAATACACAATCAAAGCATTCCCAACAGATGGCTATCCAGCTTCTGTTTAAAAACCTCCAAAAGAGGAGACTCCACTATTCTCTGAGCCAGCATATTCCATTGTTGAACAGCTCTTACTCTCAGGGCATTCTTTCTAATGTTTAGGAGAAAACAAGCTTGCTCTTTCTTCAATATGGCACCCTTTTAAATATTTAAACATGCCTTTCATGTCACCTCCTAGCCTTCTCTTCTCCAGACTAAACATGCCCAGCAACTCAAGTCTCTCTTCATAGGGCATGGTTTCCAGACCTTTCACCATTTTGGTTGCCCTGCTCTGGACATATTTTAGCTCATCAACATCTATCTTAAATTGTGGTGCCCAGAACTGGTGAGGTCTGAACAAAACAAAAGAGAGTGGTACTATTACTTTCCTTGATCTAGACACTGCACTCCTATTGATGCAGTCTAGGATCATATTGGCTTTTTAAGCTGCTGCATCACACTATTGACTCATGTTTAGCTTGTGGTCTACTAAGACTCCTAGAGCCCTTTTGCATGTACTGTTGCCAAGTCAAGTGCCCCCATCCTATATCTGTGTATTTCCTTTTGTTCTGTCTAAGTGTAATACCTTGCATCATAGGCTTCATAGCCAGATCTGACATCGCCAAGAATGGCAGCAGCTGGCACACTAGTTTTAGCCTTGCAAACACAATCCTGAAAGCCTCCCCTGAAACCTGGGCATCAAGATCAGATCTGAACACATCCCACAAATCTCTACCTGCAACATTTTAGTTTTTGTTTTGGCTGAAGCAGACAAAGTCCCTGATCTAGTGCTCAAGATTTCCATAACTGATTTGTAGAACCAAAAAGTTCATTAAGTAACTGAGAACTTCTACTCCATGGAGATCCCAGTGCATGAGAATCTGGATGAGTCCAAACCAAAGCTGTGTTACCCATAATCAGGAATAATTGAATATTTTTATTCCGTACAGAGAGACATATGTACTAAGAACATTCACTTTTAAATACTGAGACTATTATATAAAATGCTGTGATTAGTAATAGACAACTATTATACTTTACTTATATAAAATGATACGTATAACACAGCACAAATACAGTTCTATGCAAAGTTATTAGACAAGCAGTTTTTAAGTAACATTTTAAAACAACTGGATTAAACTTTCTAAGAGAGTGAAATAATAAAAAAATGGTATTTTTCCTATTTCTATTTCTATTCCGTATATTCCTATATAGACAGTATAAGAATACTTCAATACGTAGAGATATCCAAATACTGGCACAATGGTTATAGCTTTTCACATCAGTTATTGCCTTTAAACTGATGCTTTTAAAGTTCTATATCAGAACTAAAAGCATCTGTGAAAGAAATTGAGAATTTATATTAGCTAATGCAAAGCAATAATTAAGGCATAATGTATTTCATTTTTAATGAGGCCTTTTATGTTTCTGTAGCCAATAAGAATCTAAAGTAATACCAAACCTGCATCTTTACACCCACAGTATGGATTAAGCTTATTGAGTCTAATGACGTAGCCAACTAGCATACATATTTACACTGAGTGAACTGTTCATTATATTTCATTTTGTATTATACAGAGCAAT
The DNA here is from genome assembly GCF_019175285.1 of Sceloporus undulatus. NCBI lineage: Eukaryota > Metazoa > Chordata > Lepidosauria > Squamata > Phrynosomatidae > Sceloporus > Sceloporus undulatus. The sequence goes on along the minus strand of NC_056526.1, from coordinate 145,972,240 downwards.
ATTTTGAGTTCCCTAATGTCTTTAGTATTTGGCATACTAACTTAATAAGAAATTACCAAAAAAATGTAGTCTGAACATTACTTTAGTTTCTCTGCCCATTGAAAGATGGTCTATTTTAAATCCTTCTTTTTTCCATCTCAATAATAATGCGAGATAGAACAAGGTAAATAAAGATTATATATTAAACTATTACTCCCTGCCAAACATATGGCTTGCATTATACTCTTATTCTTTTACCATACGAATATTATTCTTTTTACAACATCTACCACTGGCTACAAGGAGTAAACAGAGCCTTTTTCTGCCTGGAACATGAATGCCTGCATTACATCACAGAGGACTAAGGCATCCTTGCCCTTCTGGAGAATTTCAAGTACATCATTTCAGACACACCTGAGCTTGAAAGCTGCCAGTTCAGCACCACTGAAAAGGTGGTCTGCATCTAATTGAAAACACTATTATGCTGGCACTATATTAAGCAAACCACCATTACAGGTACTTGTGGCTAAGAAAGTGGGGATGAGGTGGAGTACAGCATAGGCTTTCCCACCTGGCTTTTATTCACCTAAGTGATTCATCAAGGTAGATGCATATTCCAGGTGATTTTTTAAAAATGCATAGACTACAAGTGAGAAAATGCATTAATTGTACAAAGAGCAGCTGGACTGGATCGTTTTTCACAAAAAAAAGTAAGGTGGTTGGGAGATTTCCAAAATGAATTAAAACCATTCCCACATGTGAAAGCAATGCTTTCCTTAAAGAATATGTGTTAAACAATACAGATACCTGCTATAGTAAGCAAGAAAAAGACACTGCTGTGTAAATTTACAGCGCTTTATAAATAAAGGTTAATAATAATAATAATAATAATAATAATAATAATATCCACATTCTAATTCAAAAGAAGAACAAAGATGAAAAAAGCGGTTCAAAGCCAACAGCCCTTTGCTCATCTTTTCTTCAGTCCAATGAATCTGTAGGCTGTACACACTACACAATATAGCACTCTTGCTTTCTTTCTCTTTCTTCTTTCCTGCTTTCTCCAGTCACTCATTTTTCAAACTACTGTAAAGTAACATACGTTTATTGGGCACAAGGGTAAAATATTACACATGGAAATTAAGGCCAACCTACGTGTTATGACTGCTATTTGGGGAACAGTTGAACAATTCCATGTGGCAGCTCTTCCATGCTACAGATTTATCTCAACTTACATCGTTCACATGGCCATGCCACTGCCAGTGTGTAATTGTGCCACTCACTGGCTCCTACTGCTAGAATGTTCTGGAAGATGTATGGAACTTTTGATAGCATAATCTGCTTTCTTGCCTTATAATATAGATGCCTCCTGGATAAAATCATTGGAATGTGGTCCATTGTCCTGGCTTCTAAGACAATCATTCAAAAAGAGAATGTGGCAGAGTGGTGAAGTTTTACAATAATAATTAAAAATGATACTGGGCCTGAGACAAATTTTAAGCATTTGGAAAATGGAGCATATTGTTAGTTTCAGGGTCTAACTCAACATTGCCAGCTGCCTCCAAGTCAGGTCTCACTAGCAACATCAAGGTAAAGAACAAATGGGAAGTCACTGCACATTTGGTATTTGTGTATCTGCCAGTGATAGGGCAATGCAGAGAATGTTTTGCTCTGTTCTGTTTTTACTTGAAATTACTTGGAAAACACTTGAAGGGGGGGTCTGGAGTAACCATTGCAAAACATACTCCACATTGGTTCTCACTGCAGTAAATCTTTGAAACATTAAGTTCAGATGCTTTGAATATCTATCAGATACAAGACAGCTACATAAATCCTAATATAAGAGGAAATATAGCACAGACTTTCCATCTTGAAAAGAGTACTATGGCTTGGAAACTCTTATATCATTTCTAGGATTGAAGAGGATTCAGAAACACACACACACACACACACACACACACACACAGAAATCCTAAGCCAATGTACCAATTACCTGATTCAATGGGAAATCTTTTATCATTTTGTGCAATGTAAACTGAGTATTTGAAATCTACTTGTCTCTAAAGCAGATTCTATGTTTTCTGCTTGACTCTTTTTGAGGATAAACAACCTATTGGGTTAAATGTACTATCTGGGTTAACACTTGCAGAAAACATGAGACTTTGAAATGTAACTGGGATCAGTTCAGGGTGACTACTTTATCAAGAGCTACATTATAGTATTTCAAGTCACTGCCAGCAGAGGTCACTCTAAGATGCATGATTTTGAACACCATTTTCTTAAAACAAGACTAGAAGACTTGGATGACTTTGAAAACAAGACTAGACTATAAACTGTTGTGGAAAAGTGCTAAAATTAGATATAATTTTGTATAATTAATTTTAAAATAAATTAAATGAGAACCTTTTGATGTGAGGGGAAGACCAGCTGCTCATTTTGAGGAAATGCTATTAACGTACAGAATTCTAAAAATGCAGATGTAAGCTGGAAACACACTAATTGTTTAAATTTAATACAACCAACCTACTAATCAGAATTAATTTGGACACCACATGGAAGCTATGGGATAAATCATGAACTACAAATATAATGTGATCATTTAGTTCATTTTGAATGTGAATTTAGTTGAATGAATTTACTTTTGGTTCATTCATGAGGGTTCAGCATTTTTCTGAAGAAAATCATGAACCCAGAAAACAGTGCTAGAATAAGTTTTGAAATGCAATTTTGAATTATCCTATCTATTTCAGATCACAGCTTACTTCAAGAGTAGCTGGAAATATGTATTTTTTCCCTTTAGTCTGTACCACATCATATATTTGATGCAAAGAGGTCAACTATGTTTTAAGCTTCCCATACTGTATGAGATTTATTATTACACTTTTTTAAAAATAACTAAAAATTAATTGAATAAAATAATACCACACATTTAACTTGACAGTAAAACAAACAAAGAAAGAAACAAATGGATCACTGCACATGTAAGTTATTAAATGTTAAAGATATTTATCACAATAGCTACACGTGTACTTTATTTTACAGTTTTCAGTCACGATTACTCTAAAGTGCCCAGTTAGAATAAATTGTCTTTTATTCACAACTCAAAGGAGGATTTGCATTTAGGAGAAAAAGAAGATATGAGTAAGATATCAGGACTTTTTTATATCTCTTTGCTTGTTTACAGGGAGCATGGTCCATAGAAGTAGCTTCCAGAAAGTACAACATAATCACAAAAAATCAAGGAAAACCTCCCATGTAAGCCAAAAAGATAACTGAATGTAATTGTTGCAGCTGCAGGACCAATTCAAGACCCTCTTGAGAATCCAATATTCAATCACAGTTGGTGAAGTTCTCCACATACCTTAATTCCAAACATATCTACAACTGCATTTTTATTCTCATGCTTATTTCCATATATCCACCCATATGCTTGCCCATACAACTCAATCGGACACATAATGCATGTGTACACAAATTTCCTTCTCTCCCTTTGTCCATTCCTTGGGGGGGAAAGCAATTCGATTTAATGGTAAATGGGGCAATGGTGTTTTTCTTTTCTTTTCTTTTGCTCCTCAACTTTCTTCTCCATAAAATATTGGAGAAGTGTCGAGATTAGAAAGGCACAGAATGGGGATAAAAGTAGCAGAACATCCTAGGTTGTCTGAGAATGTTCTGGTCTAAATTTGACTGATTTTTATGCTTTTAAAATTATCCCTATATTAAGAATAAAACAAAATATGCACACAGTTCTAATGTTTGCCTACCCCAAACATAGTAAATAAAGCAGTATAAGAGCAATTTACTTTTGTGGCCTGTTCTGTATTACAAATAAATAAAGAATGATAACAATAATTTTAAATGATGAAAAGTATATTAAATCATTTATTACATAAAACCAGACAAGGTAAAACCAGTTGAAACTATTTAAAATAATGCCAACCAGAAGACATTGGAAAAAATTAACCAGGCCCTGAAGGCTTCAATAAAAAGCCGTGTTTTGACTGGCAATCAGAAAGACATCAGCATTGGCCCCAATTGGGCCGGGGGAGGGCAGATTATTCCACAACTGAGGCCCCATGTCATCCCACTTTCCCATGTCATCCCAAAATGTATTGCCCCTACCAGTGGGACACAGAGGAAGGTCCCTCCAACAAGTTCTTGGTTAGACATATATAGGGAAGGTGCTCCCTTGGGGATTGAGGTTTTAAGCCATTTAGGGGTTATTAAATATTATCACTAGCACCCTGAATTCAGACTGGAAGCTTATGCCATTCAGTGCTATTCCTTTAAAACTTGTATTATATGGTTTCTGTATGATGCTCTAGTTTCAGAGTCATCTTTAACAGCAGTCCCACAGAGAGAGCATTGTGATAATCTAGTTGGAAAGTTATCAGTGCATGAACTGGTAGAACAGTTCTATGAGCAGATAAGATATGAAGGATTTAGGAACACAAAACCAAACTGAAGGATTCTACCAAAGAAAATATTTATGTATGTGAAAGATATCTGAATAAAATGTAACCCACCTCCAATTACCAAAACACACAACTGTGAAAAAATAAGGGATAAATTAAACCCTCAAATAGAGAAGCCAGACGCGTTTCGACAACTGTCTTCCTCAGTGGCCTGTAATTATTTAAAATATAATATATCTATTAAACACAATGCGTCTGCGCTCAGCTTCAGGCCACTGAGGAAGACAGTTGTCGAAACGCATCTGGCCTCTAGCATTTTATATCATTTTATGTTTTGATTTTTTCACAATTATATAATTCTTAGTGGGGTATTGGTACCCTTTTAGAAACCTTTACTGGCTTTTTTGTTCCAGGGTCTGAGTTTTCTGACCTTGACTTTGGACATTTTATTCATTCTTTACTACTGCTCATTTTACAGTGGGTTATTTATACCCTTTTAGAAATTTTACCAGCTTCTCTATTTGAGGGTTTAATTTATCCCTTATTTTTTCACAGTTATGTGTTTCGGTAATTGGAGGTGGGTTTCATTTTATTCAGATATATTTTACATACATAAGGATTTAGGAATCCACAAAAACTGAATCATTTGTGGGATTCAGTTGTAAACTTCTCTATCCAATGCCATTGGAATTAGGACTTTCTTCTTCTCCCCTGCCCCCACTCTAGACATCCTAAGCACTAAAGCCTTCCAGAGTAGGTTTTTTTTACAGTACATGAGTGGATGCAGGAGAGAATGGGAGATTAAAAAATTCAGCCACAAACAAAGGATCTTGCAGAAGTACACCAATGGATCCCAGCCAATCACTTCAGTTAGAAGACTCTGAAGTACTAAACGTACTACCTTTAATCTAATCACAAACCCAATCCAACAATTATTAGGGTAAAAAGTGTCTTAACATATGTGGTAGAGTTGTTATACTGTATATAGAAAATGTTGTTAAGAACAAAGGTGTCCCTTACCATTTGCATAATCACCAATGGAATTGGTTTTGCCATTCCAGTACCATAACAGCAGTGTTGCATCGCGAGACCCTGAGAGAATGTAACAGTTTCCTCCAATGTAAGATTCAGAACGGGCAAGGCAGGTGACAACATCCCAGTGTCCAAATACGACTTGTATCAGCTTCCCTATAATAAAAAGCAACTTTTTTTAGCCCAGAGCAAACTTGTGATTGGAAAGAAAATATAGACAAAGTATTCATGTATAGGGACATGTGAAGCTATCTCACACCTAGTCAGACTATCTTGATTCATTTAGTTCAGAACTGTCCATTTCATATGAAAGTGGATCTTTCCCAATCCTGCTTGATCAAAACCTTTGCCTCCAGAAGATCCCAAAAGGCCCTTTTCAGATTTGCACACCTAGTCTTTTCACTGTTCTTCTCAAACTACATACCCATCAAGGGAACATGTCAGACTTGGCAAAGCCACTTTCAAAACGTTTTGCCATTTGGAAAAGGGAAATGTAATTCAAGTTACAGTAGTAAAAAAAAAGTCCTTTCACGTGTCTCCTCCAATCAGAACTGTTGAAAATAGACAGCAAGAGAGAGTTCAAGTATACACACTCTCTGTAATGACTAGCTCAAGTTACTATTCTCCTTACCATCTAATTTTAAGTGTAATCCAACAAATCATACATTCTTGAAAAATCAGTTGGAGATTCTTTCCTATGAACTAGTTTTGCTATTGGTAGAAAATATAAGAAACTATGTCATAATGGTTTGTTTCAGCTAGAGTAGATGCATTCAATGAATGGTTGAATGGTAAGGTGACACATAGGTAAATCCAACTGATCCAGTGGTTCTACTCTAAGTTAACGATAGGATTTAGGCAACTGAGTTTGATAATTGGTCTAACTCAATATTGTCTAGGTTGAGTGGCAGCAGCTTTCCAGAGTTTCAGACTGGGATCTCTCCCACACCTACCTGAAGATGCCAATAATTCAACATGGGAGCTCTGACAGGCAAAAGAGATACCCTGCCACTAACCAACAACCCTTCTATTGTAAATATGGTGCCAGAAGAATTCTTAAATATTGCTTCTTCCATCTCTCTTCATTTTTGTTTAATTACCTTCTCATAATTTTCTAAGAGATTTTCCAATTCTCTGGATTTAATAATAGGCCCAGCTACTCAAATCATAGTATCAATGACCACAATATGCATTAGAATATCCTTTTTTTGACGGAGTAAATTTTCTAGTTAATGTACAGTTGTACTGCAAATAAAATAATAAGATGCAAGTTTCTGCCCTACTTAATTTACTAGCTATACTGAGAAAGCATGATTTATGTATTTCCTGTTACAACCAACTCACCCCCACCACCAATCTAATAATAAAAAGGTTCTTCTTCTGTAAATGCTAAAATATAATTGAATTCAACATCTGTGATAGCTTGCCATTACCTATTACTGACCACATCACCTTCTCACGTTCATCCCACACCCCAGTCCCCACATTTTCACTTCTGGGCGGGAGTAACTAAATAAAAAATCACAAATTTTTGCATATTAAAAAGAAACTGGGGACAAAAACAAAAACAGAATTAGATTGCTATTATAATTTGAATTGCTTAGCTATAGGTTTATCTTTGTCTCAGCTATGTATTTCTGATTTTCTATTTAAGTGTTGCATTAGTGAGATAAAGCGGTCAAGCAGACTGGCAGCTCTCCAGCGTGGGACTGTGGTGACCAGATGCTGTGGTCCTGAGGCCAGCTGCCACTGCAGTTCACAATGGACTGCCAGCAAAGAGTGCTCCTTTTGTGGCTGGGTTTGGGATGCCTTAGGTGGCCACGACACAACTTCAGCCTGTTCCAGGGCACATGCGTCATCTGTACACCATGCCCCCAGATCAAACCAAAGGTGGCACTTCTGGCCCACCTGTTTCAAGCCAAAGCTAAATTTAGTTATCATGATGCCTTAACTAGAATGTCAGGATATTGGACTGCATCCTCATTGCAAAAATAATGCAGTCTGCTACCACTTTACTGCCATGGCTCAATGCTATGGAATCCTGGGATGTGGCACCAGAGCTCTCTGAGAGAGTAGGCTGAATTCTCATAAAACTACAAATCCCACAATTCCATAGCACTAAGCATGGCAATTAAAGTGGTGTTAAACTGCATTATTTCTGCAATGTGGGTGGGGTCCTGGTGATTTTTTTAAGAAGTGTAACACCTTTCCTCTCTCTCTCTCAGCAGATAGACAGACAGACGTGGCCCACTATAAAAAAGAGGCTCTTTCTGTTCTCAGAAGAAAACTGATTTCAATAAAGGCTCCATACGGGAGGAAGAGGGTGCTGCTGTTGGTGGTAATTATTTTCTCTGATTTCCCCTTTTCCAGTGCTGCCTTGGACACAGAGAACCTTTATCTGTCTCAAACTGTGTGGAAGACATTGGGAGATGTTAAGGTCTAAAAGGGGTAATAGATAAAAATCACTATTTCCCCCTTTTTCTCCAGTGTCAGTGGAACTCAGTTAACTGCATGTCTAGCTCTAATCCATTGGTTCAAGAATATAGTTAACAGGATCCCATGTGTATAACTACCCTTTCAAGCCCCCTCACCTCAACTGAAAAACAGTTCATGAATCTTGAATGATATGGGATATGAGACAGAAGACTTCACTGAGATGGTAGAAGTCATAGAATATGGGTGAAAAACAAATACAGTCAGCCCTCCAATCCACAGACTTTTTTATCCACAGATTCAAATATCCACAGCTTGATAATATATATATATATATATATATATATATATATATATATATATACACACACACACACACACACACACACACACACACACACACACACATATACACACATACACACACACACACACACACACACTCCAAAAAGCAAACCATTTTATAAATGGGACACCAATTTACTGTGCCTTAGTATTTAATGTGATTTGAGCATCAATGGATTTTGGTATCCATGATGGATCCTGGAACCAAACCCCAGTGGATATCAAGGGTACCCAGGCAGAGTTCCACCCATTAAATTCATGAGTCAGTCTTGCAGCTTTAATATATTTGAATCTGGTGCCATAGAGTTGGCTGAAAATTCATGCAATATCTTCAATCACCATTTGCTAATCATTTACACACATACATGCACCACTACATAAAAGCAAAACATCCATCTGAACAGTGAATTCTGTTTTAAACACTATAAGCAGAGAATGCTCAGTAAATCCAACTCTTCATGCTTTGAAATGGGTTAATAAAAGCAAATGAAAATGTATGTTTTGTTTTTTGAACATACATATGCATTATTAATATGGATTCCTATAAAAAGAACAAAGTGATTCATTTTTACACTCCACCTCCATCACTATCCCACTTAGTTACTGGAGAGCACATTTCTAGCATTATTAAACACAAACCCAAGGTCACATTTTAATAGCAACATTTTTAGGTCCCAAATTACTATGTTCCAATACATTTTATCCTAGTCTCACTTCTCTCTTCAAGACATAGGCATGGACTACTCATGAAGCAGGATCAGGATGGTATGGGAGAATACAACACTTTTGCTCTATAACTAAGATTACTATATTTTAATATTTACACAGTTAAATACTTAAATCTCCATGCCAAATGAAGACTAGCACAACTGGGACCTGGCTGGGCTAAAACAATTCTCACAGATGTACTGCTTTTGGCCTTTTGTTTCTTAATTGTAAAAATATTCCTATTGAGGAAAATACCAGAAATCTATTTCCTACTTGCATTCTGAAGCAGTACAGTCCATTTCAGTCTCAGAAGCAATAATTCTTCCACAAGTTTATAACAGGTTTAACATTATGCCTCCAAAGGTATCTGCATAAAGCTTGGAGCAGATATATTTTTTCATTTTAACTCTTGCATTTTTCTACTCTGATGTTCTTTTTAGCATTTCAAAGAATGCATGCATTATATATACTCCAACAGTATTAGTGTATTGTTTTCACAAATTATAGTTTTTTTCAACTGAGTCATGTAATTAAAATTATTTTTCTTTGTCAAATGGTTTCAATAATTCACAGAGATCTAAATTCGTAAGTACTTTTCTTTGCTTCTAAAGTTATTTGTTCTGAAAACAGCACTGGAAAGAACATGAATGCGAGAAAGCAAGCAATATTCTTGGAGATTCATTTTCTGATGAAAAATAAGTGTACGCATGCTATGATCCCAACTCATAGATCATGGTTATTCTTCCATAAATGCTGTAGTTCCTGTTCATGGGGGACTATGAACAGATGAAACTAAATGGTTTAGGGGTTAGTTACTAAGAAAAAGCTCCAGAAGAGAAATTGTGTGCATATATATTACACAGATCACAAACTTGCAATGGAGAGAGGGAAATCAAGATTGCAATGAGAAACAGAGAATTCACCCTCTAAGTGGATGCCACCTGCTAGAATTAAGGCTGGGGAAAAGTGCAGAGGCTGCACAGCCAATAAGAGTTGGATTTACAGGAAAAGTCTATCTCTGTGTGCTGGATCTGACCAAAGCTTCCATTTGATTTTCTAATTTATCTTCTACAGAAGATAAAATGTTGATGGAAGGAGACATGACAGAATTATTACTACTCTCTACTAAGTAAAACTTTTAGGTGATTAGAACATTGATGGAAATACTATTAATTGTCCTATACAAAGATTCTGAACATCCATAAAGTTTCACTTTCTTCCCTTCCTAAAGAAAATAATAATAATAATAATAATAATAATTTGTATTTTACATCAACAAATTAACACAGTATAGATATAAAAAACAATAAATAAAACACCAACATTATTATCAATTCAATAAAATAGCTAAAACTCTAGAACATCTAAAACAGTTAGAAAATATACTTCATAACCAGAAGTGAAGCATTTTATCTTAGAGCTCTCAGAGGTCGGTTGGATAAGTTACCTTCTTACATAACTTATTTGTAGTATAATAGACAGATACCATGCTATTATTTTTAAAACGTTGAAAAATGATTTAAAAACAAAGATGTTCAACTGGAAAGGAAAATCAGAAAAGTAAGCAAGTCCTTCCCCAAAGTTTTAGAGAAAAACAAAGTAACATACCTGTGTCAGTAGAGTACACCCGGAAACTTTTGTCCCAAAAACCACAGACCAGAATATATCGATTATCAGAAGTGATTACAAAACATTGGGAATGGACCTGAATACTTTGGTCTAGAAGATCTGTGATTTGTCTCCTGTGCATACTTGTATTGCTGGCTGGAGAGGTGGGGCCAGGAGGAGAAGAGGGGGGAAAAACATAAAATATTAATTTGGCATTGCTTCAAATTGTGTTTTGATTCCTTGAGTTATGCACACTTAATTAAATCAGTATGTGTTGCTGTTGTTTTTGCTTCTATCCATTTTTCACTTCCTCCTCACTGTTTAATTAGATTTTTCCATGTTTTGTCGGGAAGTAAATTCTATAAGGTCCAGCCTATATACCCAATTATCACCAGTGATCAGACAGACATAAGTAAATTTCAAATTTTCAGCACTTATCATGACCATCCATACACCAATGTCAGTTATCCAAAGGAGAATCTAAAAATGTAGGCAACTCTATGGATCCATATCAACAGTCCAGCTCTACTAGTTTTCATCTATTTTTGGCAAAATTAATGGGCATTAATAGCTGATTCAAGATAACTGGATAGCTAAATACATGTACTCTTCAGCAATATGAGCCTACCATTTGACAAACAACATTGCAGTCTCTTACTGTCCAGGGTCAGTTCTGGTTAATACCAGCATGGGAGACCACTGATAAATATCAGGTTTGTAGCTGACAAAACCATCTCAAAGTACTCCTTGCCTTAAAAATCCTTATGGGGGTTGACCCGGTCGCCATAAGTCAATAGGCAACTTAGACTGCATCCGTATTGCGGAAACAATGCAGTTTGACACCACTTTAACTGCCATGACTTGATGCTATGGAATTCTGAGATTTGTAAATCTGTGTGATATTTAGCTTTCTCTCTCAGAGAGCTCTTGTGCCACAACAAAATTCTACAGCATTGAGCCATGGCAGTTTAAGTGGTTTCAAATGACATTATTTCTGCAGTGTGAATAAAGCCTTGCAAGTCACACATACGCACAATAAATCTAATCTGGACTGCAAAAATAATGCAGTTTGACACCACTTTAACTGCCATGGCTCAATGTTATGGAATTCTGGAAGTTGTAGTTTTGTGAGATTTAAGTTTCGCTGTCAGAGACCTCTGGTGCTACAACAAACTACAGATCCTGGGATTCCATAGCATTGAGTCACCGCAGTTAAAGTGGCGTCAAGCTGCATTATTTCTGCAGAGCAGATTAGACCAACAGACAACTTATTTTCATTCATTATGTAACAATTGTAGTGATGGTGTCAATTCCATGCATATGCTCCAGCACCAAACTACCTGTACTGGGTTTGTGTAAGTTACAGAAAGTTTAATTTGGTGGTAATAGAAGTATTATTTTAATGCAATAATTTTATTAACTATTGTGGCAGAGAGTCCCACAGTCCTATGCTTAAAATGTTAAACAGGTAAGCAAAATAGCAGAGCTACTGTATAATGTTTCATCAGTATGTCAATACTGAAAATCAGTCACCAATGAAAAACTACCCACTTGAATTTAATTGTAATCATTTTATATATGCTATTATTAATTAGAAAAAAAAATTATGTAGGAGTGCCTTTTGTCTTTGAAAATAAGCATAATAATTCATTCATATTCAGGAAATAGGTAGATTATAAAAGGTCACTTTGAGAAATAGATGAATTTTGGAAGAATTACACAAGTAAAATTTTGTGGCCTTGTACAGTTTAATATGAGCAAATTTTATATAAGAAATCTGCAAAACAATGCCTTTCAAAACTATGATCTATATCAATTTGCAAGTTGAATTGAATCAGATGGTGAAACCATAAATGCCTAAAAAAAAAAAAAAAGAGCTTAACTGCTTAGCAATACAAACTGGAACAGTATAAGAAGCCAATGCAAATAGAATGCACTTTGTGTTTTTCTAGCTGTGAAACAATCTTACTGCTTTCATGATTGCGATCCTAAAGTCTGCCATGTCTTAGGAAAATGAATATTAATATCTTAACACTAAAAATAGCTGCATTATATATTTCAGCTTTGGAACTACTCTGCAATTACACATTAATTCCCTCAGCCTGAACAGCAGGACTGTGAAGAAAGGATTGATCTCCCTTAATGATGAAATTCTGGCACCACAGTTTTATTTTTCACAACACAGTGCCGTTAAGAATCCCACTGTTATTATGAAAATTTCTTCAGTAAAGGAGCTCCATCGCATTACTGGTGCACCCATTCATCATAACATGCCTCGCTCTTGCTCATCAACAAGTCTGAGTGATGAAAAGACCCAATATTATCCTGACAGTACTTCATGCGCATTCTCAATCACACATTATTACGGCATCCATATTAATTTTCACTGACACACGTCCTAGGCCTGTTCAAATTAGGCAAACCAATGAGGGGGAGTTGATGAAATACCAGCATAGCCACAGCTCATTGCATTCCAATTTGCATGCAAATGGTTTATCAGGAAAATTCCATTCCCAGCAACCAGCAAGTGAAAAACAACCGTAATCTACACTTCAGGGCCACCATACAGGGCTTAATGAATCGCAAAGAGAGAAGGAAGTGACAGACCTATGAGAGGATCGATTTCCACTGGCAGCTGGTATGGCTGGTCCTGTACGGCACCTTGATGAGCTAAAATGCACAAGAAAGATTTTTAAAATTGTGTTATTTTCAGGCATTAAAATCAAGGAAAATCCTATAAATCAAATACTACATGGCATTGTTTCACTGGAACAGTGTTAATTTCTTCCATGTATTAAACACTATCAATGAAACAAAACAAAACAAAAAACATCCAGGTGCTTGCTCATTACATTTATTTTAGATTATTGCTATTCTCAATGTGTACCCTCGTCACAGAGTCCAGAACTCGGCCATAAGCTATAGCAGATGCTTGACTGGCAGCCTCTCATGTTGCAACAAAACAAAATTAAGTAGTAAAGAGCACTGAAAACAAAATGTGACAACCATCTGCTGACTATGGCAAATATTATTTCCTTCTTAAAAATATTTTTGAACAGCACAGCACAAAGGATTCATTCAAGTATCTTATTAGTATTTATATGACAAAGAGAATTTCTAGTCCATACAGCATTAAATATTTCATTCATGATCTGAAAGCTGCATGCATGAAAAAGAACTTCAAGAAACCATTCTGGACTGCAGGGTTTTATGTAAATGTATGGATACTTTTTGTACCCTAAAGATATTTGTTTTGCGGGTAAAAAATTTCAAAATATCAATGAAAGCTACTGGAAATGGAAACTAACATAATAAAAATCATATGTGCAAATATCTCACATTTTCACATATACCTTGCAAAGCAGGTGCTTATTATAAAATCAGCACAGCTGGAATGATTACACATTTCTTATGTTAATCATAAGTCCTGTTGTACTAAAATGTGAGTAAATGATGACACAATGTAAATTTCCAGCCTGGGTGTAATACTGAATTTGGCCAAAAAAAAAAAAAAAATGATCAAGCTGACAACAGAGCAAAATAAAATAGGTGTAGCTGTACAGTTTTACTAGACCATGTAAACAGTGTATTATTATTTAGTTAGTTTTTAAAAAAAGGAATTGAATAGCAAGCACAGTGTCAATGAAGGGACATAAGTAGTAGGCAACTCAGAATAGTGGACATTGTTTTGTTTCATTGTCTTGTTGCTTCTTAAAAAGGACACAGCATAGCATAGCATAAAGGAGCAAGAAGAGGTAGACAAAGGGCTATGACAGTACAAATAGTCTGCATGAACTAGACAGGCTAAAGAAGGAGAATTAGCTCAGCTACAGAATAAATACAGACTGACATTTATCAGAAGCCCAAGTATGTATACAATCATGAGGTAAGTGAAATGTTTCTATTTCCCTTCATTTCCAGATTTCTGAGTGTGAATATTTGGTGCAATTTTCCTCACCATTAGCTTGCTCAACTGAACACATGCACAATACACATGTATGGTCATCTGTATTGTATGTATATCGAGTAGCAAACTGACTGAAAACCTTTGATACAAGAAACAGAAAAACAAAGGGGATCCAGAAATTTACGGAGAACGAAAGAAATAAGAAGTCTTAAAACAAAAATTCCATCTTGTAACCAGGAGAGAAAGAGAATGTTGTATCTGCTTGCTGAAACTCAGTAGTGAAATATAAGCCAAAGCCAATGTAGAAAATTAAGGGCGCTCCAGCAATTTGACCATTTCTGCTATCCTTACTACAAGTTTGGCAGTGAGGTTATCAGATTGCAAAAACTGAATTTCAGGCTGCAAATTCAAAAGTTCCTTCAAAAAATGTAAACCCTCACAGTTGTCCTCAATGTACTTGCTGGTCATAAAACTGTTATAAAAGATGTTACAGCCAAGACTTTATTAAGTTGTATTTCTCATACTGTTGTTGTTAGTGACTTGAAGTAAACTCTGGCTGAAAGCAACCCTATTCAGAGGCATCCTCTTAGGTTGAAATAGTGTGACTTCTTCACTCCCACTAGTAGGTTTCATGGAAAATAAGGGATTCAAATCCTAGTTTCCCTGAGTTCTGGTTTAACACTCAAATCAGTACACCATGCTGCTTCTCATAACATGGCAATTAAAAATAAAGATATTCTAAAGAGGGCACTATACAGTTTATAAGATTTATTTATTGGGCAACATCCTAACTCTTGATCTTAACTGAAACTTCAACTGGGTAAAATGCCTGTATCTTGGTTTCGCATACACCAAGTGTTTTGCTTTGCTTCTCTCATCCTGAAATAAATCTGGCTGTAAACTGTCCTCTGCCACTGTGAATTCCTTTTGATGTAATGGAAAACTAATCTAACTAAGATAGATTTAATTCTAAACTATATTCTGTTTTATTAGATACTATATATGACAACATTTGGGAGTGGGGTTAAACAATGTTGAGGGGAAAAACTTGGTTTTGAAATTGAGGACAACTGGTGGCCTTCTCTACAAAACTCCTCTCCTCTGAGAGAGCATAACTTAAAAACTATTTTTAGTTGGAATAATGCACCTGTAAAACTTGGTTACATAGATAATCAAATATCATTCAAATGCTGGAGAAATCGTAATGATATTGCTAACTTTTCCCCCTGTGGTTGCTAACCCCTTTAGTTAAAAAATTCTGGCAAAAACATCTTTACAGAAACGAGAAAAATAACTAGTTGGAAAATAGTAGTTACACCATCATTGGGCTTACTCTCACTGTTTCTAAAAGATAACAAACATGTTTCACATGAAAAAAATTAATACTATGAAGTCGAAGGCTTTCATGGCCAGCTTCCATAGTTTTTTGTGGGTTTTTCAGGCCATGAGGCCATGTTCTAGAAGAGTTTCTTCCTGATGTTTTGCCAGCATCTATGGCTAACATCTTCAGAGAATGATGCCAGCCACAGATACTGGTGAAACATCAGGAAGAAACTCTTCTAGAACATAGTCACATAGCCTGAAAAAAACACAAAAAAAATAATACTCTTTGTTTGTTTCAGTTAGTTGCCCTTATGGAGAAACTTACTGGTAAAATTAGACATTCTTTAAAAATGAACACTATGAAGACATTTTTTAATTGATTGGTTTCCATTTATTGATTATGTTAACCATCACAGAGAAAGAAATTTTATTATCTGTAATGGTGGGAGGGTTAGGGGTTAATGTATGTTTTATTATGCTTTTGTACTTTGTGTATTTTTATCTTATGTTGTAATCCTGCCTCGATCCGCAGGGAGAGGCAGGAAATATAAATAAATACATATTATTATTGTTATTGTTATTATTGCTTCTACAATCTCATTCTTGATAGAATGATGTTCTATTATATATTAATTATTATAGAGATTTTTAGGTAACTGGTAAAATGCTGCTTCCACATCCTGCAGTTTGAATCTCTGGACTTGGTTTTGCATGTGATTTTCTATTTCCTATTAATAGGTTGTGTTTTTCCTATGACAAGTATGTAAGAACAAATAATTGATTCTATAGACTTCTTACATCAGTTTATTATTATAAAAAGGTAACCTACATGGTTGTATTTCCATTCCATTCTTTCATTATATGGCTGTATAACAAAGCTTTATCACACCAGCGAGATCCTGTGGAAAAACGCCAGCGCCAACCCCCCACACCACCGGGAACGAGCGCCCAGCGCCCAGAGCGGAAGAGGACTCAGTTTTTTGCCACCTGGCGCGGCGTTTTGAAAGGGGGAGGAGTCGGTGGGAGCGGCTTCCTCTAAAGGCCGGCCCGCCAGCCCCCTGAGAGACGCCAGCGCCAACCCCCCACACCACCGGGAACGAGCGCCCAGAGCGGAGGAGGACTCTGTTTTTGCCGCCTGGCGTGGCGTTTTGAAAGGGGGAGGAGTCGGTGGGAGTGGCTTCCTCTAAAGGCCGGCCCGCCGGCCCCCTGAGAGACACCAGCGCCAACCCCCCACACCACCGGGAACGAGTGCCCAGCGCCCAGAGCGGAGGAGGACTCAGTTTTTTGCCACCTGGCGTGGCGTTTTGAAAGGGGGAGGAGTCAGTGGGAGTGGCTTCCTCTAAAGGCCGGCCCGCCGGCCCCCAGAGAGACGCCAGCGCCAACCCCCCACACCACCGGGAACGAGCGCCCAGCGCCCAGAGCGGAGGAGGACTCAGTTTTTTGCCGCCTGGCGTGACGTTTTGAAAGGGGGAGGAGTCGGTGGGAGCGGCTTCCTCTAAAGGCCGGCTCGCCAGCCCCCCGGAGAAACGCCAACACCAGCTCCCATACTATCGGGAACGAGCGCTCAGCGCGGGAAGGATTGGGTGCGGTTGGGTGGGGGTTTTTTTCTGTTTTCTGGGGGTTTTTGTTTTTGTGGGTTAATAGGCAGCCGGGGATGATTGTTGCATCTTTCCCCTTCCATCATTGCTGCATTATGGGGAGAGAAGGAGGGCACGGATGGGGGACATGCTTCGGTTGGGGAGGTGGGGGATAGACATCTAGACAAGCGCGGGGCTCCTATTGAGGTAGTGTGGGGCAGGGGAAGGTATGGCGGTAGGAGTGTGGACTGGCGTTGCAGGGGAAGGCGAGATCGATGTTTAATATCTATCTCTCCTTCCTGTCCCTCTCCTAACCAAAAGGACCTGAGGGTCATTCCAACCGTACCACAAACCCTGTCTCTGCTCCTATGCAATGCCAGGTCCATTAAGAACAAGTCCCACATTGTCCATGATATGTTGGATGATAACAACTGCGACCTGGCTTGCATTACTGAGACCTGGCTTGGGCCTGAAGGAGAAGTTGTGTGGGCTCAGGCCCTGCCAGCCGGGTACTCAGTGAAGGACCAGACCAGGTTAGGTGGGCGGGGGGGGGGGGTGTCGCTTTGATCCATAAGAACATCTTGTCTCTCTCCAGGAACCATGTTCGCCAAACTTCCTATATCGAGTGTATTTACTTGACCCTGAAGGCCAGGGACAGTCTAGGGATTCTGTTGGTGTATCGGCCACCCCGTGCGCTAACAGATTCCCTTAACGAGCTGACACATTTGGTCTCGGAGCTGATGCTGGAGTCCCCCAGGCTTTTGGTCCTGGGTGACTTCAACATCCCCTTCGCGGCCAACCATATTCCATCTGGTGCGGCTCGGGAATTCATGGATACCATGACCGCCATGGGCCTGTCTCAACTGGTCTTGGGTCCTACGCATTCTGCGGGTAATACACTCGATATGGTTTTTTGTACGGACATGGAAAATCCGTGGGTGGAAATATCTAATATTTCCCCCCTGTCATGGACAGATCACTTCCTGGTGGAGGCAAAGATCAAGGCTTCTACCCAGATCCCCCCCGGGGGTGGCGGACCTATTCGAATGGTCCACCCTCAAAGGCTGATGGAACCCAAGAGGTTCCAAGAAGCCCTAGAGGGGTATATGGTTGGAAATGACGGCGACTCTGTTGATGCCCTGACTGGTATCTGGGATACTGGTCTTTCCAGGGCTATACACAATATTGCTCCCAAGCGCCCTCTCAGGCCTGCTTCCAAATGTAAGCCCTGGTATACGGAAGATCTCCGGGCGCGGAAGCGGGTTCTGCGACGGCTAGAGCACCGCTGGCGGAAACACCTACGCTTAGCCGACAAGGCTCTCCTGGACCACCTTTTGGAGGACTACGGAGAGGCGATACGGGCAGCTAAGAATTCGTTCTGTGGTGCCCGTATCGCGTCCGCGGAGTCGCGTCCAGCAGAGTTGTTCAGGGTAGTCAGGGAGCTAACTCAGCTCCCTCCTGCCCCGAACCAGATCCTTGAACCTTCGAAGGCCTGCTGTGACCAATTTAACAACTTCTTCGCGGATAAAACCTCTCGAATAAGCGAAGGTCTTGAAGCCAGCATTAGAGCAGAACCTAGAGCAGAGGTATCCAGAGCTTCCGTGGACTCAGTTATACTGGATCAGTTTGAGTCTGTTAGTACCGAGGATGTGGACAGGATCCTTCGAAGTGTTAGGAAGACAACATGCTCTCTCGATCCCTGTCCCTCATGGCTAGCGGCACAGGGGGGACCAGTTGTGACCTCATTGTTACACCGGATTATTAATACATCCTTGAGGGATGGGCAATTTCCATCTAACTTGAAATTGGCCATAGTAAAACCTTTGTTAAAAAAGCCTTCCCTTGACCCCCTGTTGCATAACAATTACCGGCCAGTTTCGCTATTGCCATTTTTGGGGAAGGTGATCGAGAGGGCGGTTGCTCTCCAGCTTCAGTCAATCCTGGATGAAACGGATTATCTAGACCCATTTCAAACTGGCTTTCGGGCGGGTTATGGGGTTGAGACTGCCATGGTCGCCTTGGTCGATGATCTCCATCTGGGCATTGACAGGGGAAGCGTGTCCCTGCTGGTGCTCTTGGACATCTCAGCGGCTTTCGATACCATAGACCATGGTATCCTTCTGGGGCGCCTGGAGGAGGTGGGAATCGGGGGCACTGCGCTCCAGTGGTTCCAGTCCTACCTATCTGGGAGGTTCCAGATGGTGCAGCTGGGAGACGTTTGCTCCGACAGGAGACCCCTAACATCTGGGGTCCCTCAAGGAGCTATCCTGTCTCCTATGCTCTTTAACATTTACATGAAACCGCTGGGAGAGATCATCCGGAGACATGGGGCGCGGGGTTATCAGTACGCTGATGACACCCAACTAGTCTTCTCTATGTCTCCGACTGATGCAGTGACCGGGGATGGCATCTCTCCTCTCGTGGCCTGTCTGGAGTCGGTAATGGGCTGGATGAGGGAAAACAGACTCAGCCTGAATCCAGAGAAAACGGAAGTACTTGTGATAGGTTCTCCTGGTCCAAGGATGGCGGTAATTCCACCTGTCCTGAATGGGGTCACGCTCCCTGTGAAGGATTCGGTACGCAGCTTGGGGGTGCTCCTTGACTCGTCGCTCCACCTTACATCTCAAGTGGATGCGACAGTCAGGAGCACCTGTTATCAGCTTCGGCGGATATGCCAGCTGCGTCCCCTACCTGGGCCGGAGGGACCTTGAAACTGTTGTACATGCTCTGGTAACCTCTTGCTTGGATTTCTGCAATGCGCTCTACATGGGGCAACCCTTGTATCATACCCGGAAGCTGCAATTGGTGCAGAATATGGCAGCCCGACTGGTCACCAATACATCTAGGGCCAGTCATATAACTCCAGTGCTTAAAGAGCTGCACTGGCTGCCTATCCGCTTCCAGGCGCAATACAAGGTGTTGGTCGTTACCTATAAAGCCCTAAATGGCTTGGGCCCAGGGTATCTGATGGACCGCCTCTCCCCATATAATCCGTCCCGCACCCTCAGATCATCTGGGCAGCAACTTTTAAGAGTTCCAGAGGCCAGGTTAGTTTCTACTTCCAGGAGGGCCTTTACGACCTCGCCCCCCAGCCTCTGGAACTCGCTGCCGATAGAGCTCCGCGCAGCCACCTCCCTTCCCCAATTTAAGAAGGGGTTGAAAACCTATTTATTCGAGCAGGCCTACCCCTGATTATCTTTCCCCCAGAATGTGAACTCATCTCCCCCTTTTCCTCTGCCAGCATTAGACTGGCATGAGGCTGTAATGTTTTTAATATGTCTATGTTTAGGTTTTTATTCTTAATATTGTAATTTGTATATTGCATTTGCCTGATGTATATTGTATTGTTAACTCTGTTGTGCACCGCCCTGATTTGAAGAAGGGCAGTATAAAAATAAAACTTTTATTTATTTATTATTATTTAAAAACGGGATTTAAACATTCAAATTTAAACAGAACCCACAAATTCATGAAGTTTATCACACCAAATTGCTGGTAAAGTAAAATGACACGAACTTGAAGCGGAGAAGAAACCACCTTTTTACTTTCAGAATTTTCCAAAAGTAAAAAGCTGCCGTTTTTCTCCAGTTTAACTTTGATTTAAGTTCGTGTTATTTCATGTTAACAGTGATGTCGTGTGATAAACTTCGGACATTTCAGGGCTTTCTCTAACTCTCATTTAAATCCCATTTTCCCACGGGATCTTGCTAGTGTGATAAATGCCAATGATTAGAATGTAATGTTTGTGCTATTAATGGAACCCAAAATATAATTCATTCAGATTATCAAAAAATGTGGCTCTAGCTTGACATTCTGAAGATCATCACATCAGACTGGATTCAAAAAGATCCTTCCTTGGAACAAGGGCATTCCATTTATATGAGAAGGGTATGCATCTGATTTCTGTCAGTTTCCTTCAGCTGCAATACCCTACAAAGCATCCCACACCAGGTCTCAATGGTTCTCCAGTCCTCTGAAATTATTATTATTATTATTATTATTATTATTATTATTGAGGGGGAGGAACTTTGGTCACTAGAGCATGGAAGCGATGCTTTCAGTTAGAGAATGGGAATTTTAAATCTTCCTTACTACCATGATTCACAAAAACCTGATCCTGAGGACTGAAGGGCTATTGAGAAATGATAAGAAATGAAGTTCAGTATGTCTCACCATAAATCACCAAAATCTGATGCACCTACTTTAGGTGAGTTCCACTACAATTCCACTTGTGTTTCTTAAAATCCAATCCTAAAATACTGAGGAATGAAGGACTCTGGAGAAATTATGAGGGATGAAATATAGGGTGTTCAACATAAGTCACAAAAATCTGTTGTACCTTCTTTATGTGAATTCTGCAACTTATGTTTCCACTACTTGTGTTTCTTAGGATTCAGTCAATTAATAACATACAAATAATCATGTCATGCACAAACCTTCTCTCTTTCCCCGCAATATCAGAGAGAGAATTAATACTTATGGATTCCCAGTACTTCCATACTTACCAGGAAGATTGTGCCACTTATTCACAGCAAACAGTCGGTTAGCAGTGACAGTAATCACAGCAGGATTTGCCAGACCAGGCTGGGTATTGGCTGCTACGTGTGTTACAGGGGAGTTGGATGGAAATTTTAGGACCATGATGACATCTTGCTGAGCTTGGTCTGTGAACATCAATGGAGTCTGCAGGAGGAGATACTGTTGAGTGGGTACAACAAGACCCCAAACACATGGGAAAAAGAAAAGGCAAAGGACAGGAAAGAAAGGACAGGACAAGAGAAGGAAGACCAAATTAAAACAAGCAAGAACCAAGAGCAGCTGCAAAGCCTATATTTTTTTATCAGGCCCATGGAAACTATCATTTTAGAGAACATCTTGATGTTCATGCTTAATTGCATATAGAGTAAGAAAAAAGGGGACATGTAGCAGTCCACCAGTAGTCTCATTATTGTGTTTCCAGTTGCCTGTGTTTTGCAATGCTTTAGCTTTCAAATCAGCCAAGGGAGATCACCAAAGCAAGTACCAGCAGAGAAATAAACAAACTGAAGCCTCCCAGATAGTTTTAAAAACTATAATAAAGCTGAAAGAATAAAATCCATGGCAAATTATACAGAAAAAAACACAAACAAAATTAAATATGCATTTTATATATATACTAAGTGAATATGCTTATAGAATAAACAAGGGAGTATCGCTACCAAATTACTGTAATGCTCTTATCCAAAATTCAGCATGCATATTTTAGTCACCACTCAATTATATTTCAAATATTATTCTTTGGTTCCCAGTTGCCTTTGGTAAATGGAAAGAACATTCAAATGAGTCTCCAGGTGGTGGAAATAGGAGGGGAGACAATTTCCACTGATTCTCCCTTCCCAGTTTAGACAACAGCAACATTAGCTGGTCCCTTAAGCCTCCAGAGGAGATTTTTGAAGGGGTGAAAACAATGCAGGGGGAGTGCAGGATCAGTGAACATTGTATCCTCCATTCTACAAACAGACATATTCTGCTGGTTGAGTTTTCCTTGTGAGCATTTAGGATCCATTTAGGATTGATTTGAGTGCATATCATTACAATGTTTGCAACTAGGACTCAAGCGAAACAAAACTGTTAAATAAGAGGAACAGACTAGCAAATATAATACAGGTATCATATAATATTGGTACCAGATTTTACAATTACATTGAAATGGTTTTTAAATAATACGTAGGTAAGGACACTGTCGTTTTAATGTTCACACAGTATTATCATCAAATCTGTGAAACTTCAAATGTGTAATGATTTGGAGGATGGAATCACAAAATGCAAAATAGTTTTGTAAACACCTGTGGTGGCAGCCAATATCTAATGTCATTACCATTTTAAAAGCTCATATTTTGTGATGTTTTGTTGATACAGCTATTGTGTAAAGGTAAGTAAAATCTCAAGCCTGGTATGTTTTTAAGATATTTTGATGAACAAGACTGATTTAACACTGATTTTTTTACTTCATTGTCCATTAGTATTACATGTGACCATGTCTGAAAAAAACTATTTCTTAGTAATGAATTAGTATCTTAATGGAATTTGAATAGTTTTTTGTCTATTTATTACCAGCAGTGTACCAATAGCTGTACACACAAGTAATTGCATGTATAAAATTATTCATTTACCATATTTTTATGCATAAGTATAAAAAATTGAATACATTTGCATATTTATTATCACTCCTTTTAATAAAGTTATTAGGTGTATTTAGAAAAACATATTGCACTATGAATTCCTATTTACAGTCTTTGTATAAAGGTGTAAATAAAAACAACTAATAAGCTACCCAGACACCCTTTTGAGCAAGTGGCTAAAAGCCAATCAATATTATGAGTTAATCCTCCCTGGATGCTCATTCAATTAAAGGTGTCAGTAATGCCTCATCTGATGTGGCCTCAATTAAATCCAGCTATCTGATGGTGTGAAAACACAAAGGGATACAGCAACAGCAGCCAAACCAGACAAATAGGCAGCCTTCATGTGACTGCTAATTACTACACCTGGTACATATTATGGCTTGTGCACTTAACACAGCCCATGGTGCCTTTAATTTTTTCTCCACACATAACCAGGAAAAAAAACCACTGAAACTTTTACTGAATAACCCAATCATTATGGCATTAAAATGTTTGATTTTTGTGATAGGAAACACCAATGTGCTAATGCATCTGGAAGCCATTTTTAAAAAAATCTAGAAAACCTGCATCTCAATTCTATTGATAAAAATTTACCATCTGGTACCTGAGCTAAAAACGACAACATTTTTTGGGGAAGAGTAAAAATGAGAACCTCCAAAGACATTTGCAGATACAAGAGTCAGTAGCACATCTGCTTCCATGGGAAAAATGGTAAAATTGCTAAGCAGTAACCAAATCACACCACCAACCTGCACAAATCTGTGCAGTCTAGATATAACTTTAGATGAATATGTCAATCATTCTTCACATTTGAATCTTTTAAAAAGTAACAATTTGGAAGCCTATTCTGTGTTGACTTCTAAATTCTCATAGCATGTTGAAAATACATACTATGCTTATGCTATATACAGTACTCTTATGCTTTTATGAATAAATATATTCTTGAATAATAATGCAATGGAAGCAACACATAGCTAGGTATGGAAAAGCTGTGAACCAAAAAGGGAATTTTATAATTTTTGTATCTGACCATGGACTTTGTTTTTAAAGCTTTGCAAAATCATGGGTGTTCATTGTTGTTGTTCAAAACTACACTGCAAGAATTTTGCATTTTAATAAATTTCTGTCTGAACATAACTTTGCTTTATACTTCATAATATACAGTGGGCCCTTGTTATCCGCTGGGGTTTAGTTTTAAGACACCAGTGGATACTAAAATCCATGGATGCTCAAATCCTATTAAATCCAATGGAATAGTAAAATGGTGTCCCTTATGTAAAATGGCAAAAACAAGGTTTGCTATTTGAAATTTATACTTTTTAAAAAATATTTTCAAGCTGTGGATACTTGATACTGCGGATAAACAATCCGTGCTGACTTTATTCATTTAAGTCTAGAGTGAAATTCTTATTATTTTTTTGTCATTTAATAAAATACACTGTTCAAGAAGGAGTATCTCTGTGTGAAAAAGAAAGGGAGGAAAAGAGTGAAAGACTAAGAGAGAGAGAATCTAGAGCTGTTGATTCAAAGAACATTAACCTAACACCTAACTTACCACCTGCATAGCAGAGCTTCTTGGAGGATGTGGTTCTATAAGCAATTGGGAAGGAGTCTGTCCAAAACTTCGGATTTGAGCTTCAACAGCCTGGAAAAGACATGGGCAGGTTTGCATGTTAAGAGGTGCTAATTACAGTCAATAGAACCATACCTGTCACCTGAAAATGTCATTCCACACTTCTGAATATATATTTTTTTAAAATAAAAATCTTGAAGATCAAGCTCATGTGAACACTGTGGGGCTAAGTGCTTGGCAAAGGTATTAAGCATGAGGTAATCTTTTCAATACTCTAGATGCTATTTCCATGAGAAACTGCAAAACTTCATTCTGCTCTGTGATATTAAACAGAGACCAGCTATTACAATCAGAAACTCTCCTTATGGACTCCATTTTTTTCCTTGCTTCAACTGGCTCATTCTGCTCGCATCATGTGCAGGCAGCCAACAAAAGCTAATATTTTACAGGTACTAAGGAAAACTCACACAAACAATTAAGTGTCTCATCATAGGCACTGGACATTATCTCAAAATAGAAAATGGCAACGAAGATCTTTAACCAGACTTGCATGAAACACATATAGCACAGTCATTAACAAGTATCAATAGCATCAAATCCAAAGTAAGAGGAAAACTTCAAAATAAACAATGATCAAAATAAGTTCTAGTTTAACAGAAATCCCGTTCTATCTAAGTATATTATAAACCATTTCATTTTCCAAATAGTGAAATAAAAGGCAATTAATGATAGCTGATAAAATTAAACGACCACTTTAAATTGCAGAGATGCCACATGGTCTGCCCTTTCTTGTCCTCATTCTAGTAATTTAAGGTTGGTGTCTTATATATATAGTTGTTGCTTTTCTCCCTGTAATTTCATTATCATTTCAGTACCTTGACTGTATGCAGAATTATAGCCTAAAACAGTGATCAATAACTGAAATATCCTAAAATATTAAACTTTCATCCTTTAAATGTCAGTAAGCATATCTAGTTCAAAAGCCAGGTCATGTATTTTATATCTGTAACTTTAAGAGAGAGAGCACAATGGTTTGAATGTTGGACTAGGACACTAGTTCAAGTCCCCACTCAGCCATGGGAATGCACTGGACGATCCTGGGCAAGACACATTCTCTCAGCCTCAGGGAAAGGTAAGAGCAAACCTGCTCTGAAATCATTCTCCCAGGAAAACCCTGTGATAGGATCACCATTGGTCAAAAATGACTTGAAGGCACTCAATGACAACAACTTTTAATGTCCTTATATATGAGCTCTAAAGAAAATTTTCATGGTCTTTACAACAGCATTACAGTAAAGTTATTTTAATTTATTTATTTTCACAATTAGTTTACATTAGATTTTTTTTTTAACTATGTTGAATTTATACACTAAATCATCATGGCACATCCTATCAAATGTGGGGTGTACTTCAGTCTAAGTGAACCAAAAGGAAGTGGCTGAGCGGTTTTAATCAACATCAAAAAGCACATTTGGACAGCCCTGGACCAAGACCCAGATCTCTAGTTAAAAACATATTTGTTTGTGCAAGATTTCAGGATGTAAGTAATTACCTGTTTGCATTGCCAGTTTTATTGTATTTTACCAGATATGTGCATTGTATGATTTTAGATATTTAGATATTTGTTAATTATTGTCTGGAATATGTGCCAAATTCTTATGACGGACAAGATATAAATCAAATATATATAATGCTAGTGGTATATAATATATACAATGTTAGTGGTGTTAGTTCTAAAAGTAATGTAAAGTTGTTCACAGAAGGAAAGCTTTCTATTCCTTTCTCCACCTTGTAGTTATTTGTGCCTTTTGAAAAACCTTCTGCTTATGGGGCCATGGGAGCCTGGCCCCCTCACACACTTGATATTCCCTCTTTAAGCATAGATTAATAAGGCTAGTTTGTCTCCCGCAAAGCAAAGCTGATCTCATTCATGCCCGCATAGTTGTTACATGATGTATCCAGTGGCCAATGCGCAGAAAGCATAGTAGCAGCAGACGTTCAGCCAGTCTTGGGAGTTGGCCATGCAGCCAGTGGGCTTTCAACCCATTTTTGGGGGAAAACAGGATCCAGCCTCTTTTTCCTGCCAATCTGCTACGATATCTAAACTTCTTTAAGATAACTTCACTCAGGATTCAAGTCAGTGATGGTATGCTTAAACAAGGACTAAGACTTGGACATAGAAGCCTCTTCTGCTGTCCTAGTACAGAAGACCAAACTCAAAATTAATGTTACAAAGAAGAAAATGGCAGACCTGTGCTGAGTTCATTTACCATCTCTCCTCCTCTGTTTAGTTCAAATGACCTCATGTCTGCTGCTACTATGTTTATGTGCATCTCAGTGCCCAATGGATCAGTGATGTGCAATACTGATGGAGAAATGCATTTTAATAACACCAGAATAAGAATATGTTGAACTAGCTTTAATACAGCATATAACAACTATGCTGACGTGAATGAGATCGGTTTTACTTGGGGGAGACATACTAGCCCTATTAAAACATGATTAAGGAGGGAATAGCAAGAGTGTGAGGGGCTGAGGCTCCTATGTACCCATCTTTACACCCACTGTGGTATGCCTGACCTCCTTAGGCTGATAGGTGTGGCGGTACGAACGGGGCTTCTAGGGTTTATTTGATCATGAATGAAAATGGTGTACGATTGGGAACCTTGCTTTATGAATTGGTTTTTAGACTTTTTGGCCTTAGCAGAAGAAAAAAAAATCAGGCATGGAGAAACTGGCATGTACAGAAAAACTGAGGTGGAGAGAGTGGAGGTGATACATGGTCCTTATACATTTTTATATACCTTGCTTTGTAATAAAGCTTGTACAGACAGGTACTCTGCCTTGAACTTCATTACTGCACACACATGTTGGTATGATATTTTATGAGATATTGAGCCTTCTCTGTTAAAGACCTCTGGTGCCAAAAACAAACCTCAAATCCCAAAATTCCATAGTACTGAGCTATGGCAGTTACAACAGTTTCAAACTGCACTATTTCTGCAATCAAATCAAGCATTTGACTGTTTCCCAGCAGCAATAGCATCATAAAAAAATAACACCATTAATGTGGACCATATCCTTTGCAAAATAACATTTTTATTACATCTTTCTGCTTTGGTTACAATCAGTACAAAACTTCATGATCTTATTATTTTAGTTCACTGATTAATACACTCTGAACCCTGAAATAGTTCAGTAACAAGAATGCCCTCTTCACTGTTTATTCTCAGTAGCAACAGGACTTTGGGTCTTTCCTTAATTATTCCAGATACTGTAAAAGTATGCTAGAAAACAGAATGGACAATGGAATTCATTTACAGTCCATTGTTACATTACAAATATATGTTGTATATAACATTTTCTACATGTTAAAATGAAAAAAATGTCAACAAGTAAACAAATAGTAAAATATTGATAATTCCTGCTAATTATCGTATATTCTCATTCTCTCTCTCTCTCTTTTCTATTTCTTTCACACACACACACAGACATTGTTTGGTTTTCCCAATCTTTTGAAAGTAATAAAAGGACAGGAGAAAAGGAGACTTGGCAAAATTTAATTTTGAATTTAAGGTGTAGCTGCAGCCTCTAAAACTATTAAATATTCCAGTACTGAATTTTTATATAGAAAGATGTGCCATAAGGGAGGACTGCCTAAGAATCATGCCACTGGACTTGGAAGTCCTCTCCTTAATGCTAAAAATAATGGGAGAGTATTCAATTGCTCGGCAAAGATGGGGGGTGAGAAACCCTGCACATGCTCAGGAACAATTTTTAAGTTATTTCACATGTTCCAGGATTGAATTCTAGTATTTTTTATAAAAATAAACAGCAACCAGGGCTGATCCTTGTAGAGCCCTGGCACAAATTAAACTCTGCTCTGTTTTAACTGTGAAAAAAGTTAATTCAACAGTATGCAGTACCCACCAAATAGGGCTGTAAATTTCTCCAGGAGACGTGTATTAGAGAGTCTGAACATATGGATGCAGTTAAAGCAAAAACAGATGTTTGTTACTTTTCTTTGCAGCACCACTCAGAAATGAAATCAAAATTGCTTCCCCTCTATGTTTATGTCTGAAAAGAACTATAAAACAGAATGAGAAGGAGGTAGAGGGGGAAGTAAAAGACAAAATGAGGAAAGGAATGGAATACTGCCTTTCTTAGTAAAAAAACAAAAACAAACCCAAAATAACTAGCATGATTAAGACAACTCAAATGCAATGATTACAAATGTTATATGTGTCCAAGGAAGTTACTTAAAGCTATGTTAATCCATCACCACATAACATAAATAACTTAATTATTCATGTATGCATCTGAGTTATACACCTACACATAATTTAGCTGGTCCACAATAATATGGCAGTTTTCTCTGTAACACTGTAAGTACTGAATGCTCTCAGCTTCAAGTAAATGAGTGCACAAAACTAAAAAGAGTTCTAAAACTAAAAACTATTAAGTACAGTTAATTCCTGTTTAGCCAATTAAAGATGTATCTCCCACCATCTCAGAGTTCACAGCATGTTCCCCAGATCTTTGTCTGGTATACAACAATCTCTGCAAGGCAGATAAGGCTGAGAGGAAGTGTTAGGTTTAAACTAACCCAATAAGGCTGCATCCTGGCTGAGCAGGATTCAAACCTGGATCCTGTATGTCCAAGCAAAACAGTCTCCACTGCATCACATGGAACTGCAGGAATGGCAGACAAGTGTGGGGAGGGGAGGATCAATTGAAACATGATGCCATTGCAAGCAAACAGATTAGCATAAGAACAAAGGGAAGGAAATGCTTAAGGTTTTCCTTGCTTTCCGCTCATACTACGGTACTTATATTTAAATAATGGTTTCTGTTGGCTCTGAAAATAATCTGTGATTTAGCTATTCCTTTTCCTTCAGCCAGATGTTACACAACTAGATCACAGAACACTACATTTCCATTCATATGGTTCAGATGAATGGCATAGCAAGAGTGGGCAGAGTTCACCTTTGTGGGACCATTCATCCCTCCCTCCATGAATTTTGGAGGATAGATGAAAGTCACAGCACTTTGGTGGAAGCATACAAGTAATTTCCCCTTTTTTAAAAAAAAAAACTTTAAAAAAACCAAATAAGCAAGGCTTGAGATAGTGTCTTTCCATAGGGCAATCTGGCCTAGATTTTCAAAATGAACCATGGCAGTCACGTTGCTAAGAACAACCAAAACAGGGCTTGAAGTAGCAGCTTAGTTGTTGCTTTAAGAAGCTTTTCCCCTTCTTTTCTTTTTTACAGAAGGAAACCTAGCTACTTTAACATATAAATAGGAGGATGAACTCCTATTGATATGAGATATGAGAGGTTAAATGATTAGTCTGATAACTGGTGACTTCTCTATTCAGAATTGCATTGGAATGGGTTAGAATAATAGGGTATAGACTATTCTAGAGGTACATCCAAATTTTCCAGGTTATGGTTATTAAGACAGAAAGAGGTTGCCATTCTTGGCTGATTCTCCAGTTATAGCCTCTCTTAGACAATGCAGGCATATTCATTACGACAGGAAATCTCAAGCTGCCACTTCCTACATCCCATCAATCATTCTATCAAAAGCAAACAAACAAAACACTTGAACCAAAAATAACACATATACTTACAAACTTCCTGTCCTTATATTTATTATATTCTTATATTTATCATTTCTGGTAAGTTTTGTTGTTAGGAGTAAGTACAAATGAAAGATAATATGATAATTTCATTATTAGTTGAAAGCTGTAACAATACTGAGTAAAAATGTTATTGCTATGTCCAAAATCCAAATAAAACTAGTAATTTGATTATGATATGTTATTAAAACCTTGCTCCTGTCTAGGCTATTTTTGTGTGGAACATGCATCACCAGCTGAGAACCATTCCAGTGTGACAGCAGAAATAATGCAATGTGTTCTATGAGAGCCTTCTGAAGGCCACCTTGATACATCAGTCAGGACAAAATGTTATCATCCAACTGCATATTGTACCAAATCTAAAGCTGCATTATAATTAATTTGAGGGCCACTACAATGTGATGCTTTTAATTTTAAAAGCCCCAAATCAATCTTAGCCCATCTTATACCTCTGTATAACCTCACACCTTGATTTTTGCAATGCACTCTACATGGAGCTACCCTCGTGCTTGGTCTGGAAACTTCAATTAGTTCAGAACATGGCAGCCAGTTTGGTCTCCAGTACATTCAGAAGAGACCATATAACACCGATCTTAAGATCACTCCACTGGCTGCCCAGTACAAGGTATTGGTTATTACCTTTAAAACCCTAAATGGCTTGGGTCCAACCTATCTTTGGGACCGCCTCCTTCCATATTATCCTCCCCGCACACTTAGATCCTCAGGGAAAAATCTGTTACAGCCTTGTAAAACAAGGCTGTCTACGACCTCCCAGAGGACCTTTTCAGCTGTAGCTCCCAGATTGTAGAATGGCCTGCCGGACGAGATCCGTCATATTACCACTCTAAACAGCTTTTAAAAAGCTATAAAGATGGATCTCTTCCGGCAGGCCTTTCCTGAATAGTTCTCCGGCTATCAGAAGGAAAATCTAATTGCTGACCTCTGACTTCACCAGAGTTATTGTATTGTTTTTAAGTATGCTTTATGTTTTAAATTCTACATTGTTTAATTTTATTTTAAGAGTGGGTGGGTTGAGGTTTCAGATTGTATATTTTTAATCTTGTAAGCCGCCTCAATTGCATTTTGTAGAGAGGTGGCAAATAAATAATTGTTTATTATTATTTTAGTTATTTAAGGGATTTCTTAACCACTTTTCAAAACTGCTCTATAAGAGCCTACCTATACACTCTGGAAAAGGCCCCAAGGTTCAAATCCAGCTAGGTATTAGAAATAAATATCTCTATCTAAAATCCTGGAGAGCATGGACAATACAATAAAAAAAAACAGGCAGTGTTCATAACAGTGTTAACCTCTGTTACAATGGATTTATTCCTTGGTTGATTGTACATGAAAAGGAACAAAGAGAACACTTTTCTGAGCAACAGTGGCATCGCTAGGGTTGGCGTTACCCAGTGCAGTTACCCATGGTGTCAGCACCCCCACCGACCTTCTCCCATTCCACACCATGCAGAGTCCTTAGTAGTGTTTTTTGTACTAATGTTACTTGTAAATCATACTTCCCATACATCACTGAATGTACTGACAATACTTGTGATATAAACAATTAGCAAAAGTAAAATTAAATCTTTAAATTACAATATTATGTATACAGCCTAAATGTGTGTACATTTTCTTGCAGTTAAAGTGAAAATTTGGTAAAATGTGATTTAAATAAAAATAAATTAAATTATTTTTTTTAAAAAATAAATGTTTTCAAGAACTGGAGGCCTCTCTTTTCTCTTCCCACTGAGCCTCCCCCCACTCAAACAGTTTCTTCGGCATTTTAAAGGGAAGCAGTTGAACATTACAGTTCTTTCTGCCCAAAGGCAGATGTCTGGGGAGCAATGGTGTCACTTGCCTCAAAGTCTCACCTGGTGCACCCCATACACCTGCCCACACCCTGCTAATGATGCCCCTGCTGAGCAATGACAACCCTTCTTTTGAATTCAACCCCAAGAGAAACTCACCAGATTAGTTCTCTTCTCACACTTAATGCCCAGATGTTCAGAACAAGGTAGGCACTGGTGACAAGATTTTGAGGATGTTTCTAATCTCACTGCTTCTTTAGTAAGGACATCTATTCCTGAGAACAGCTATTGCATAAGGATAACCCAGAGTAACTGAATTATACATCTCCTCCTCCTCCTTCTCAATCATCATCATCATTGTCATTATTACTATGGCCAGACAGAACTCTGTCCAGAATTATTGAACTTTCCAACTCTAAGTCTCAACAAAAAACTAAAAGAATTTTAACAAACTTGAGATACTTGAAAAGAAGAATGGAAGGCTACTTCTGCAATATGCCTTATTTATTTATTTATTTAGTAAGTAGTTCTTCCCTTCTCATAGCAGCCACTGCTCAAGAGAGTCCCCTTGGCCCTTTGGGAGTGCTGGGGGCTTCAGGAACAAGTGACAGACAGGGAAGATATGCAGCTACACCGAGCAGTCTACTGTTTGTGCAACTCTGGATTGAATTTAATGAGTTTGCTTTCTCCGCATAATAAAGCAAAACAGATAACCTGGTAAAATATCAAGCAACACTTTAAAATAGATGGATCGAGAAAAAGAGAGGGAGAAAAAACCCAGAGTTGCAATCACATGTGCTTCTCTGAGAGTAGTTTCTACTGTATTCAGTGAAATTTGTTTCTGAATAAACTATATATACAACCTCAAAGTAAATATAATTTTACATAAATTGGTTTATGAATTTTTCTACTTTAGGTGGAAAGCAAACACACAGTGGATCATCAAACTTCAGAGGAATCTTTCTTCAAGCACTGGCATTCAGGATGGAAAATAAAATGGCCAGAGGATACAGAACAAATTTGATTTTAAAATACTGGGAATATTAATTTCTTTCTTTTAACCACTTGCTGACAGCCAAAAGAATCAGAATTAGACTGTGGGAACAAATGAAAGCACTTTAGAAATCTTTATGCTTATAGCTATGTGTGTGTATTTGTCTTCAAGTTACCTATTGACTTATGGGGACCTCATGAATTGTATAGGGGTTTCTTAGGGAAGGGATACTCAGAGGTGATTTTGCCAGTTCCTTCCTCTGAAATAGAGCCTACATCTGGTCTCCCATCCAAATACTAATGAGGTCTGACTCTACTTAGCTTCCGAGAACAGACAGAATCTGATGCCAACTTGAAAAACCTAGTAATAAAGGATTTTTTATTTCAAATACTTAAATTATCCAAGATCATGTACAGAATCTAATGAACTTCTGTGCTGCTTCTCCCCCCCCCCCCCTAAAAAAAGCTGCCTGGAGATTATTTGAGTATGTAAGCATATGATATTATTTCATGGCGTTGCCATTTTTATGAATGTGCTCTTTGAATGGGGGGAGTCTAAAGCAAATGACAAGTAAGACTGAAGTTTAAGCATGAATTTTCTACAAAACTCCATCATACTTTTAAAATAGACTTACACAAGAAGGGAATATAGTGCTTGGAAACATACTTTTGTCCAGCCTAATTATGAGAATAGCTGTTCCATGTAATTACATTGCAGCCAATGAGTTAAAACAGAAAGGTAATTACAGTTAGCAAAAACAAGGATTTATTTCCCCCTTCAGAGGCTTTCAACTTGCACTAATCTGAGCTGGTGCATTCCAGGCATATTAAACTGAGGCCTAGTGTAGCTTCAATGCAATCTCGAATTCATGCAAACTGTCCATCTACTACATTGTAATCCCAGCTGCCAATCTGAAATAAACCAGTTAGTCAGAGCAGACACAACCTACAGAAACAAATGTCACTCAATAATGTTCAGAGGCACTGGGTTCATGGATAATTTCAAACAGTATCTCTGTCTGGAACATTGATGTGCTCATTGAAAACACCTAAATCTCTGGCTACTGGAAATAAGCAGATAAAGTGGAACAAGAAAAATGAGCCTGTAAATACTTCAAAGAAGCAAAGAGAAAATGGCCAAAGAATTCAAAGAAATTTAAATCAAGAATGACTGGATGTAATCCATGCAAGAGTACAAATACTTTAGGAAGGGAACAGATTTCATTACGAGATTAGGAACCATCACATTTATTTTCACACAATATGATAACATCATTCAGGCTGTACTGCCATATTTCATGGCTAACAATTCTGGATAGCAGCAGTACAAAAGCAGTCAGCATAGAAATGCTAAGACCTGAGGAAATTCTACTGAACTCTAGATATTAGAACAGGCAAGACACCCACAAATATTGTCCTTATTCCGTGTGTGTGTGTGTGTGAATATATTTTCCCTAACGTCAATCCACTTCAATTATTGTACTAACAAGACCTTTGGCTTGTAGAGTCAAGTTAATTTTTATGAATAGTTATGTGCCAGAGTAAACTGAACCCCACTTTTCATAATAAGTACAACTGGGCCAAAGAAATTATCACACCACTCTGATCTTATCTACTTTAAATTATTTTTGCTTAAACAGAAACACCTGAAATTGCCAGGTGGAAGTGGATGGACTGTCATTAACAAACAGTCTACTATTACAGTACTGGAAATCAGAGATATTTTGTCCTAAAATATGGTTTCTATGTGAAACATGGTTCTATTTTTAAGTGCTTACAGTTGTTTCATAGTTGATAGAGATATAGACATAACAGGCGGTCTTCTGAGTATACTTATCCAAACCAAACCAATTTACGACCAAGACTAAAGGAGGCCCTCCTTTAAAAAAAAGTACACATATTTTCTTACAAATACCTCACCTTTTTCAGTAGACCTGTTTTTCACTAAGCTTCAGAAACAGAGATCAGAGCCCCATGCCTAGTACTGCTGACAAGCTAAACTCCAGGTGGCCATGAAAACAATATGTTTGGTTTTGATAAGTTCTTTTTTAAAAAAAAAAGTCTGGTACTGTTTTATGGTATTTTAAATGCAGGTTTTCAATTAAACCTAGACTAATCCTTAACATTTATTTAGCTTTTCACACACAGTTCCTGTGCTGTGGTGTGTCAAGCAAGCCATCTGGGCAGCACACTTCTGGCCAGTGATTCTTCCAATATAATTTGTTTCTAAAACATTTCTGAGTTGTGTGTAAATAAATTCTTCTCTTCATTTTATTCACACTTCCAAAATATTCTCACTTTTTTGTATCACTACTTTACTTCATTTCTCAAACATGCAGCAAAAATTGTACAAGGCTGAAAATGTTAAAGTGTTTAATAATTTAGACACAACAAACAGAGATTGTGTTTAGCTTTTCTGAATGATTCACTGGTCCTACTGCCTTTATCTGATTTAGAGCTCCCACCCTCTTTTTGATAGGATAGTATATCTGTTTCTGATGCCATAAAATTAGGGTTGTATAAACTAAGCATTGCTAAGTCTAGTAAAATGTGGGAAAGGTGTGAAATTGTTTATTGTTTAGGAGAGACGTATCCCCAGACATTTGTGAAGCTGGAATGTTTAACTTCATGTTTTTCCTATTTAATTTAAATAACAATAAACACTTACTACAATATATTTAAACTCTGAACTCTTTATGCAAATGGATTGTTTTTATTACTGTAATGAATGATTTGATTTCAGAAACTTCAACCAATATTATTCACCATCCACATATTCCTGACACTATATGATAGCATCAGCGAAGCTGATAGGATCTAAAAAGGACATACATGTATACACCACAGGATGAAATGAGTCACTGTGAAAACAATAGCTTTTTCATCTTTGCCCAAAATAAAATTCACCATCATTAGAAAATATTCAGGTACAACATGGTCAGACCACCTGTCAGAATAGGAAGTGGCTGAGTGCCCACCAAGATCCCTTCCTAATTGTTTGTTTGTTTTGCAATCATACATTAGGCATGTAAATTTTCGTGTTGCTCACTCTTGCAAGCAGGAACAAATAGTTCCCCCTTCTTGCTGATTTCTGTGCAGCGTCTAAGTGCTATTTCTGAAGTTGGAACTATTTTTTTCTGCACAGAAATGTGTTCCCTGCATCAGGGTGACCAGGCATCTTCATTTTCCAGGAACTGTTTTACATTTCAGCCTTCTGTCTAGGAGGAATTTCAAAATGCCCTCCATTTTGAGCATGACTAAGAAGCATAAATTTACTTTTATATTAGTGTCTTTAGCTTTTATTTTGTAATGCCCTACTTTTTTCTCAAATGTCTTCCATTCTGCAGTGTCTTGTGCTCCTTTGCAGTTAGGTGATCTGGTCAGCCCACATAGAATATACTCTTTACTTACAGAAAATGCAAGGGCTGGCATGCTGTTCAGAAATTACAATGCCCTGAGTCTGCCTTGCAACATTGCAATTCACATGTATGGGTCACTGCATATACAATCATAGAATCATAGAGTTGGAAGAGACCACAAGGGCCACTCAGTCCAACCCCCTGCCGTGCAGGAACTCTCAATCAAAGCATCCCTGACAGATGGCCATCCAGCCTCTGTTTAAAGACCTCCAAGGAAGGAGACTCCAACAGTTTCCAAGAAAGTATGTTCCACTGTCGAACAGCCCTTACTGTCAGGAAGTTCCTTCTAATGTTGAGGTGGAATCTCTTTTCCTGTAGCTTGCATCTATTGTTCCGGGTCCTGTTCTCTGGAGCAGCAGAAAACAAGCTTGTTCCCCCCTCCTTATGACGTCCTTTCATATATTTAAACAGGGCTATCATATCACCTCTTAACCTTCTCTTCTCCAGGATAAACATCCCCAGCTATCTAAGTTATTCCTCATAGGGCATGGCTCTCCTTTGGACACGCTCCAGTTTCTCCACATCCTTTTTAATGTCTTTCTGCAAACCTACCTTTTAAGACACTCAGCCCTACCCTAACATGGATATTTCCACATCACCAGAGAGAGTGGAACAACAATCTATCTAGCCTTCTTCATGTAGCTGGGCACTCTGACAGGTAGCAAACAGGGATCTCTACCATTGCCTGCTGTAGTTTGTTGGACTACATGAAAACAAATGTGATAATTG
Organism: Sceloporus undulatus; assembly: GCF_019175285.1. NCBI lineage: Eukaryota > Metazoa > Chordata > Lepidosauria > Squamata > Phrynosomatidae > Sceloporus > Sceloporus undulatus. The sequence continues at coordinate 145,934,586 of NC_056526.1, read as the reverse complement.
CTAATCTTTGAGAGAGGAGAGTTCCTAATCTCAAAATGATTTCTGTTCCTCCCCCTGTCCCCCCCAAAAAGAAATTCTGCACAAAAATTCTACTAGTCCTTTGGGTTTGAAATTGAAAAACAACATGTAAATAAATCTGATTTAAGAAGCAATTTGCTTTAAGCCACTACACACAGTCCAGTGAGATGTATTATAGCTGTTCAAAAAGTGTAACTTTTGCTTGTTTATATTTGCCTCAATATGTTATGTTTAAAAACTATGTTCTAGGACCATTCGTGTCTTAGTCCCCGGTGTCACATAACTGCAGAAAGGTGTTTGGAGACTTCAGACTTCCCCAAAGAAACCAAGCTACTTTTCTATATTAATAGTCCATGCCTGCATTTTGACCATACTGCTATTTCTGACTAATAGCTTTGAAAGAAGGATGAAGCCAGCCATGGTAAGCTTATTTTCTAGGAGAAAAATGGTGGTCAAATGAAGCTGCTCTGAATTTTGGAATGTTAGAATATGTCCTTGAAGAGATAGATTAACAGACAGAGTGATGATGAGGCTGTCAGAGGATGTATGACAAATTCATTTATCACATGGATCAGCAATTTATCACATGCATATCAGTATGATTACACAGAGATATGCACACAACCTGATTTCATATTACTTTTACCTTCACATAACGAAAAGCAGAATAATTCAGCCATGGTTGATGGTGGTATAGAATTTTTCTATCTATCTTCAAGATATATATAAATCAGTCACTATTTTTAAATACACACAACACACACACTTTCCACTGTAGCAATGGAACATGACCGAGAGAGATGTGGTTATATTCTACTCTTTCCATGTCAGTGGCCAGGAAGTTTTTGTTTGTTTTTGTAAAGAGCCATTTCCTACAAGACTTTGTTTTTTCCCCCTTAAATTTGGAAGCTAATGCCTGAATGCATCTACATACATATGCAACATACCAAGTAAAAAGCATGATTTTTTTTTTTATTAAACAAAAATATGCTCATCTGAGATCTTGGGTGTATCTATGCTGTCAAAATAATGCACTTTAACTGCCATGGCTCCATCCTACAGAATCCTGAGATTTGTAGTTTTGTGAGGCACCAGCACTCTGTGGCACAGAAGGCCAAAACCCTTGTAAAACTACAAATTCCAGTGTTTCATAGTAAAACAGTGTCCTTTATATAAAATGGCAAACATCAAACTTTTTGGCGCATATATATATATATATATATATATATATATATATATATTCAAGCCATGGGTGGTAGAATCCGTGGATAAAGAATTCATGGATATGGGGAACTGACTGTATGAAACACAAATGTACTCATCACCAATTACTGCTTCATGAAAGAGAATCATAAAGGAAAAGAGTTAATTCTGGCAAATTAATTTTACAATTAATTTTAATTTCAAGAAAGAAATAGAAAAGTCAGCTCCAATTGTGATATTAACTTTTGATGGGATAGTTACATATCACACGAGTTTTACACTATTGTCAATAACACTAAAAAGTATCAGAAAATAGTGAAAAAGTAATAGGTTGTATAACATTGTAACAAATAGTTATAAAGAGTTATTTTCAAACACTGTGATGTGTAACAAAAATGAGTTACTTTTTAGTATTAAAAAACTAATTTCCCAAACTAGAAGTGCTTATTGGTTGAGTTCAGGGTATCTCATAACTCCAAATCACTCTTTGTAATAAAGAAGAGCAATGGCAGGAAGGGCTGAGCATGTTGGTCATCTCACTAAGGTTTATGGGATGTAGTGACATTTCCCTGGGGCAAGAGTTTAGACATTTTTAGCATTCTTTTTATGTGTTCTTTTCTAAACTACTGGTATAGACATAGGCCTCTTTCATGAGAGGTTTGGGTCTTGTGGTTCCTGTTTGTTGATGCAGAGTTTTGTCATGATCTTTAAAAATGTATTTTTTTATTTAGGTATCAAAGAAGAATTCCCATTCCCTCAAAAAAAAAAAAAATCCCTCATTGTCCATTAATTAAAGGCAGTGACAAATCCCATTCGATGTATCAACATTGGGTTGAATCTCAATCAGTTCTCCTTTTCTCTCTCTCTCTCAGGATTTTTGCCATGATGTTATCCGTTTTTACTAAGATGGGATGATCCTTCCAATATGAAGTGGTATAAGGCAAGGTATAGCTCTCAGCTCCAGGAATTTAATGCTTAACAATGTTTACTATCTTTCCTAGATCTCCTGATCATAGAGAGTTGCCATTAGAAGGTATTTTGGGATGTGTTTTTCAGAATGCCTGAAATGGTGTTAATACTACATATTGTTTCCAAAGGCTTACACTATTACATAGACTTATCACAACATTGACATTTTGTCCTTTGTTTTGCTAGTTTGTCTATTCTTTGTGGAAGAGAAACCACGGTACTAATACTGCTGCTGCTGCTGCTGTGGGCTTTGAACACTTTGCCTAAGATTCAGGGCGGGGAGCAAGTGGGATTTTCATTTAGAAATCTTTAACTTTTCAAAGAGTTCATTATCGTCCTTGTGCCCTGATTAATTCAAGCTAGGAGGGGAAGATCTCAAAGGAAGGGGGCAGAGTATCTTCTTAGCACTGAGACTTTGTATGGAATGGGTTCTTGGGATTTTTATATTCTCCAAGTGAAGTGGATAATAGCCTAGAGGTCTTAATTTTGTTTCTATGATGACCCCCAACTGAATGAATGCTGAGACAAAGGAATGATCAGTGGAAAGTAATGGATCTATATTGCTGGGCACAACTCCTGGTGAGGCCTCTTCCTCTTAGATGGGAATGGATCTGGCTGTGTCTTTCTAGATGAGAATCTCCACAACAACAATGACCACTACTACTTCTAACACCACCACCACTACTACTACTACACCACCTCAATCTTCTGCTCCTCCTATTATCATTTATATCCAATATTTTCCTCAGAATTAGGACTCAAGGGATCTGACCCTGGATCTGCTCCTATGAAAGTACATCCCTGGAACTTTTGCTCTCTTTGCTGGACTTCTTTCACTCATGTGGAGTCCTCTTTTTTAAAAAAAAAATGACTGTGTTTTGAGGAGGGAAGGAGGAAATAGCAGAGGAGAGAGCTGCAGTATGTGTTAGTTCTGTTTAGCTGCCCTGCCTTCTCATATAGAACAGCTCTATCCCTACCCTTGGGAATGAACACACTATTTTCTGGTCCACTGGTCACAGAAGGAGAGACAATGCCAAAGTGGCTGTTGAACAGCAGAAGGTGCAGGCTTGCAAGTATTTCCCTATGGCTATTTGGTCCTTGCAGATAGTTTTCAGTGGTAGATTGCAATGACTGGCTCTAATCTATCCTGTGAATATCTGACCATGAATATTCATTTACTGCAGTTTGGCTAGTCCTTTTGAAACTGCTTTTGCCAGAATTCCAGTAGTGGCTGGAAGCACAGTTGATAGATTATTGGAGGTGATTATAACAAGTGATAGAGCCAGTGTGCTTAAGACAATTGCCTAAGGACTAAGAAATTCACCTGAATGTTGTGCCAGATATGATTATCGCTGCTAACTGAGTCTTCCTCTATACAGTGCACCCTTGCTTTATGCGGGGATCTGTTCCGACATCCTCCCCCCGCGTAAAGCAAACAGCATGTCCACTTGAGCCTCATTGACAATATGGGGCTCGTACATGCGGCGCAAAGCGGGCGCCATGGGCACGCGCACCATTTTGTTTCCATTGCATGGCTTTCAGCATAAGCTGAAAGCCACGTAAAAGGTGCCCGTGTATGACACGGGCACACTGTACATAGATATACACTGCCCATGTGTGTATGTGTGTATAGTATTGCACAGCACAGTTAGAACTCTTAGAGGCTGCTTTCCACCCAAAGGCAGGAAACTGAGCCTCCTCTTTCAAGAATTCAAATATTGAGATTCCATACAGAAAATACATCCCAGTCAGTATACTTTTTATGTAACCTGCTTCTTATTACTCTTGAATAGCAAAAGGCGAGAGAATTCAACTATACAGATTAGCTCAGATTCTGTCTCCTCCTCATCTCAGACTGTTTATTTGTCCTTTTCTATAACATTTCCACCTGTGTGTGTGTGTGTGTGTGTGTGTGTGTGTGTGTTACATGCTTTCAAGTCATTTCCAACTTATGGATAAAGCATTCCTAGTCAACACTCAAACCACTATATCATGTTGCGCCCCCCCCACACACACACACACTTTGCAAGTTTTAAAATGCATTGGAATTCATAAGATAAACACCTGAACTTCAGCCATTAGTCTTCAAATCTTAACCCAACAGAAGCCACTCCAGATCTAGAACACATACCAAACTACTTTCAACTGCATCTGTTCTCAGAATACCCTGGCATTGCAAATACACAAAACCATCATGGTTGTTAAAATAACAGAAATGTTTTCTTTGTGATCTATGCAGTCAAAGATGTTTGAAAATCTTAAAAGGGAAAGTATTGCTATGGTGGTGCAGATATAAACAAGTATAAAGACTAAAGCAAACATGCATGGAACTAACTGCTAGACAATATTTCCAAGGTAGTGTTTATGACCTAAAGCTTGTGCTTACAATATCTATCCATCATTCCAGTCCTGACCTTTCTATTGCTCCTTTCCCCCTGTTCTTGATCTATCTTGCAGAATACAGGAAAAAATTATAATCCAGGCGAGTAAATGCCTTTATGAAGATAGGTGAGAGCAATGTAGATTTTAGAAGATCAACAGAAGGATGACATCTCTATTTAACTTTCCCCCCCTCTTCTTTTCCGCTAATGAACACTTGTCTGTGGCCAAAGCATAAGTGATCTTGCCTTTCAGTTTTATTGGTAATACAGCTGTTTTGGAACAATTAAAAACTACATAAAAGTTTAATGTGCTGCAGGCTGTTATGCTGATTACATAATGGAAATAGTAAAGTAGGTAATAAAATCCTTTTATTCAGAAACCACACTGATGCTAGTCTAACACATGTGTTAAATATCTGGGAAATTATCATAGCAAAAAATAATTTGTGTTGTGGGGATATTTTTAGCACTCAAGATGTCTTGGCAAAAAAAAAAAAAAAAAACAGAGAGAGAAGGAGGCAGCATTCTGATTTTCTTTTCTTTGTAAAGAAAACATCCAGACACATCCATAATCTTTATATCTTTGTTATCTAACTGCCTAAGTACATGTTATTAGAGACATGCTGTCAACCCACATCTCCACTACATATCTACCCAACAGAAAAAGTAAAAGAACTCATGATGAAATGTCAATACATTTAACATTTCCCTAGTTCTTTCCAATTAACTGTTGCTTGAAGGGGGTGGGAAACATTTGATGTGATGACATAATGTATTAAAAAAACCACACACAACACATTATCAGTGATGTGTAGATCAGCAGCAGCTATATGGTCTTGAAATGTCTAATTTTGACTTCAGCAAAGTATGCATATCTTTTATACATCTCAAATTTTCCCAAGGAAATACGATATGGCAACACCAAAAGATCTTAAAATTAAATTTTAGTTAGTTTTTGCTTTTAAAAAATACAGATAGCACCATGGTTCCTGGCATCATGACTACAGGCAAAAAATTTGGAAAACTACAACCAGCATCTGAGAGCAAACAAAAGGAAGTATAAATATGAGCAACTGAAAATATAACTTTTTTCATTTATTCTTCATGGAACAGGTGCTGCCCAGATTCCAGGTAAACAATTTTGCTGCGCCATGTATTAACAGGATCAGTGACTGGGTGTTTGGAAGGAGGCAGTGTGTGAGACCATAGCAGGGAAACATAGGACAGCCACCACTTTCAAATTAGCTATAGTAAATTTTGCTATTCTTACTATTTTAAGTAAAATGGGTTGTTCCAAACTCCAATGTAATATGCACCTGATATTACAGACTGTATAAACAGTCTTGCACTGATAAACTTTTGATTATTTTAAATTATGACAAACTATTTTAGATGTTCACAGACACATATGAAAAAAGCAATAAGGTCTTTTGAAAGAAAACTGCACCAATCATGAAACACTCCCTGAAAATCTACGATGTGAAATTTGGCTGGCACTCTGAAATGTATTTAAAATGAACACTTTTTACAGATGGCTCTTATGTTAACCGTCAGTATAATGCTTTGCTATGCTACTTCATAATTTTATCCTTAATACTTTAAAAACAAAGGTTGCAATCCAGGGTTCTTGTTCAAATCTCAAATCACTTTTTTTTTTAAATTGAAGAAAGCTTGTGGGAAGTGTGTTTCTAGGACCACCATCTAAGAAGAAAGCTCTGAGAACCTTTTAATAAATTCAAAGTGTTGTTTTTCTTAGATGTTTAAACCTTGTGCCTGCAGTTATTCTAGAATTATATTTGTAGCTTTCCCAGTATGATTAAAAGATTTTTGTGCTCTTTTGGCTTCAACAGTCCTTAAAACATACAGTGAAGGAAGGGTATTATGCTTGCACATACAGGGCACAGTATTGTCGGTGCACTACATCATCATAACTTTAGTTATAGCTCAAAAGACTCATGGGTGATGGTGGCAAGAGGAAACAGACAGAGACATGTGGCCATGAAGAAAGGAAGGCATTGGAGAGATAGGCTGCTCTCAGCTGACCAATTTTGTATGTGTCCTCTTGCTACCATTGTGACCCTGGAAAAAGTGCAAACGAAAGTATAGTGTGCCAACAGATACCAGTCATAGTCATCATAGGGCACCTATATGTCATAAGAATTATATTTCCATAAAGCAATGTTAAGGTGCCTAACAGGCTGAGGGCAGAAAAAGAAGTCACATTAGCACTGGATCCAGGAAACACTGCACCATATTATGGTAATTGCCTATCCCAGCAACCAGGACATATGCAAAAAGCCTGAGAAAACAGGGAGAGCAAAGCAGAATGTACAGGACCACCCTCTCACTACAAAACCTATTAGATAGACCTACATTATGAAGAATGGAGAACTGTATGTTGTGAAAAATAAATGTATTCTAGTGCTTTGCTCTAACAGTAGAGTAGGAAAGCCCCACTCCAAGAACCAGAAATCAGTAACTTCAAGTAGAAACAGAATTACTAGAACACATATTTTATGAAAAACAGAAAACTTTGTGAGATTTTACTCCATAGATGTTAACAACCTTACCTCTCTCAAAACAGAATCTGTTATTGAATTAAGATTCACAGATCCCTCATAAGTTAAGTAGTAGAATACATTCAGGGATCTAACAGCCTCCGGCCCTTGCTGTTTGTAGCCAAAAATCAGATCAATCCACTGGTGGAGCTGGCAGGAAACAAATTCACTCTCCAAAGCCTGAAACAAAAGAGAAGCCATTAATATGTTTTCCTAAAGTTATTTCCTGACTTTAATCTTACTTAGGCAATAATGAAATAATTACAAAGCTATAACTGACTTGAAATTGGTGTGGGGTAGTGGTTTGTGCACTGAACTATGACTGAAGATCAAGTTTCGAATCTCTGCTTGGTCATGTAAACCCAGTGGGTGAACCTGGTCAAGTCACAACCTCTCAGTCTCAGAGGAGGCAAAAGCAATCCCCTTCTAAACAAACCTGGCCAAGAAATTCCTGTAACAGGTTCACCTTAGGGCTGCTATAAGTCGGAAACACCTTGAACAACAACAACCTAATTGCATTACAGAAAATATTTCTCAAACATTAAAAGGTTGGTTATAAGTTCTGCTGTCTGTTATTTATGGTATTTGTGTACTACTTAATGTAATAATACCTCTAAGCAGTTTACATTAAAAATGTATCTAGAAGACAATATGAAACCATTTCAAGCAGTTTAAAAGTAGTAAGTACAGTAATTAAAATACTGACAGTCAGTAGATGATGAAACCATGACTATACAGCAAATAGATTTTACTAGCATAGGAATTTTTTATACGGCTCCCTTGGAAGGCCTCCAGTACAGACCTGCAGCAGCATTTGTCCTTGCATGAGAGAATGAAAAAGTGGGAACTGGGAGATAGGAGTCTCCATAAAGAAACAGTGGACACTTTTATTTACCATGCCTGATTAAATCATGCAACTGAGTCTGACAGCGATAATGGATAATGGGAAATTTACACCAAAGCTAAAGATGGGACACTACTGCTTCCTGCCTCTTGCATTTTTATTTTCCATATCCCCCATATGTTCTACTGGTTGGTGAGGAACGAGAATATAAGAACATAAAACAGTGATAGTTTCACTGCCATTCTTGTTGTGACAGAAGCAGCTGGTATGATCCCAACTAGAGGAAAGTCATTTATATATTTATTATTTTATAAGTGGGCAAACTGATTAACTAGGCTAAGGTATTACACCAGTTAAGTCTGTCAAAAGCATTTTTCTGGGTCTATATCAGAAGTGGGCCACTGCAGCAGGTCGAGGAAGGACATTTTTACATCTCAGGAACTTGTGGGGGCCATATGGACTACTGAAAAATAAATCAGAAAACCCAAAGTGGCTGAAATTGTACTTCTGGTTCTCAATTATTATTATTTATTTATTTTTGGCATTTTTAATGTTATGCTAAACAGCTTTGCTTCATATTTATAAAGCAAACTGTTGCTCTGAGAAACTTCCAGGAGCAGCAACACACCCTCTCTTTTTGGCCAAGCAAAGGTTTGTCCAGGGAATCTAGATGTATTGAGGGTCACAAATAAATAAATATATTATTGGGTGAAGGCTGTACTTCACTCACACCATTCTACATTCTGTTTCAAGGTAACGCATTACTTTACTTGTCAAACTGTATTTATAGCCCTCTATAAAGCTATAGTAGAGAAAGAAAGAACATTTAACTACAATCCAAAGAAAAGCCTTTACACTAAGAGAAAAAAAACTCACCAAAATAATTGCAGAACCCATGACCTGACAACACAAAATACCATGCATGCATAGGAGATAATCTGATGTATTTTAGACACCTGGTTATCTATTTATCTTTTGCAGAATGAGTAGGCAGGGGGATGGGATGATGGAAAGAGTAGCCTGAACACCTCTCAAACTACCATGTTACCTTTAGGTGTGGTAGAAGATGAAGTTCCAATGCTACCACTGAGATAAGTTTCAACTGCCCTTCTGTTTGGGTTCTTCATGTGAGATAAGGAAGATACCATTGTGTTCTCCACCTCAGGCACCAAGTATCTTGGGACCACCCTGGCTGTTTCTGCCTATTTCCTCTTTAAAAAAAAAAAAAGGAGGGGAACTCCATACACACATTTTTTATTTGTATGTGGGACTGCCTGTTTAAATCAATCTGGAAACCTCTGTATCTCTTGGGACAAATGCATAAAATTGCCTATCCTACAAGTTCAACTAATCAATGTCTTAGATACTTTACAGAACAGAAAGATAATTGTCAAATAAAACAAAACTGCTATTTTTTAAAAAAGAAATGTAGACAATATTCAGATTCTGGATGGGAGTCCAAATCTAATAGAGTAATTTGGTGAACGACCTTTTATGAGAAATCATATTTTCTGTTTGTTTGTTTGTTTTAAGAACTGCAAGTGAAATAATAAAAAAAGGCAGGACAATTTTTTATATAACTTAGAGAAAAAAGCTTGGTTTCCTATTCAAAGATATGCCTAGTTTCAATTAGGAAATTTACTCATACCCTGAGAAACCACTCTGCAATGTGCATACAGAAATGATTGGTTAGTTTCATTAACTGATGCCTGAAGAAACATTTAAACTGACACATAAAAAAACAGCAATTGTCTTAATTTGTGTGGTGCACTCCACACAAAAGCCCTAAATATGTTCAAATTAGAGCAAGCTGCTTGATTGTCACTGCAGTCTCATGTCATGTTAATGCATGACAAACATTAAACCATACACTTAAATGGCAATTTATATCATTTAAATGTTTACTGCCTGAGCAACTCATCACTCATTTAAATGTGATTTTCTGACAGCTAATTTCAGTTAATTTTCCTCTATTCACTTAATTAGAACTTTCAATCAAGAAAAGGCCTATCCATATCTTCATGTTCTATCATTTTTTTCATTTAGAAGCTCAGTTAGCGAATTGCTACATACATCCTTTATAATGGATGACTACACAGTATATCAAGTCACTCCTCTTTCCTGCCTAGCAACCAAATATATATGGAAAACTCTTCCAAAACATATAGCTACCAAGAAGCCTACCTCTATTTATGTAAGCAAGGCTCTGCCTGGTACTCTTAGCAACATTTTTTAAAAAAAACTTCATAAAAGCCTACTCAATTAAAACTATAAAAAAACCTAGCCCATTCAATTAAATATTAATGCTTTCAAAATTGTTTAATAAGTTAAAAACCAGGAGAATTCTCACGAGTGTTCCCATAGCACTCTACTTTGTGGCTATAAAATTCCATAAGGCTCAGCCAGCGACAATCATGTGAATTTATTTTTGTTACCATTTTCTTTCCAGAAACAATAAGCACTTAATGTTTAATTTATTTTGTATCTACTTCATCTAAAGAAAAAGCAGAAGAGGTATGAAAAGGGGAAGGTTTTTTTTTTAAAAAATGGAGAAATTGCAAAATGAAGATTTCGCTCTGCTTTAACATCCTACACATTAAATTCTCACCAGAAACATCATAAAGCCAGTGAGCCTGAGTCACTACTGTAATGTTGTTAGTAATCTCAAATTACACATCATCTGTGTTTAACAAACTCACACAACACCTTCAACATTCATACAGAATTATGTTGTTGTTGATTCTTATCATACAAAACTGGGGTACAAAGGTACTTTAAGAATGCAATCCTATACATATGTTATCAGGATTAAGTCCAATTGAGTTCAGTGGGTTTTACCCAAAGGTCTGTTAGGTATATATAGGATTACAATTCTGTATCTATAAATATAGAAAAGTTATAGTGGAGTAGCCATGACTTTTAAAATTTACTTTTCATACATCAAGATGATTTCCATGACCATTATGTATAAAAGTGGCAGTTAATTTCCAGCATGCGAATGTGATAGCTACACAAAGATTGACTACATAGCAATATTCAGAACCATGAGAAGGGGGGCATGGTTTGTAAAAGCCACATTTATGGAGAAATACTCACAATTTTTATATTTCACAGATTTTGGTTAACCATTGTAAATACATTGACAAATTAGACTCAAAACAGATTCTAGGAATTAAAGATAAGGAACATATTATTTTAAAGTAGTTAATAATCCCAGGCTATTGTAATATGTTCTTCACACCCAGAAAAGGATGTCATTTTCTTAAAAAAAAAAAAAAAGGGAAAAGTGCAGAACCCTAAACATTTTGGATTACCCAAAGCTTCTGAGAAAGACTGCTCATTATAGCTACAGTTAAAAATGGTGTGTAGCAAGGGGATATACTCACAGCCTTCCCCCTTGCTGCTCTTAAACCTAACCCAATCTATTGTTAGTGCTCCCACAGAAGACAGGAGATATCATTTACCCTCTATACGTGTTTTGATAAAATTCTGTAAAAAAAGAAAACACTAAAACATTCAGCATGGTACAACAATATTCAGCTGTGCTGAGTTATTGTAAAATAAATCAGAGACTAATGTCCAATTGTTAAGGATCAAATAAGACCACAAGAGGACTGCCATGGAAAGCCACACACAAATTGTCAATTCAGTCTTGTGGGACTCATATTAGCTTTGACAAACTGTCTTGGGGCTGATATCTATTTTTTTTAATGAGATCTATTAGACTAAGACTAAAACACTTGAGATATGCTAAAAACGTACACTATACAGATGTCTAACACAAACACCTATTAGCAACTTTCATTTAGCCACTCACAAAGCTGCAACACCCCCTAATTATCTTGAAACGGCTGCTAAGAAGCTGCAAAGGAAAACTACAAATTCCGAGAGCAATGTATTTTGATCAGGCACTGTTGAGATTTCTTTCTCAAATAAAATAAAACTGGTAAGGTTTTTTTAATAGCCTCAGGGCTGAGTCTTCTGTTTTGGAAGCAATAAAACAATAATGTTCTTAATAGGTTCTAAATCTATACAGCATTGTATAAATATGGTTTCATAAGTTAACTGTGTGCTTTGCTTAAAATTATATTTTAGAAGAACTGGTACTTTAACACCAACAGGAGCAATATACATTTTTTCTTATATCTCTCCTTGTGCATGCTTATGCCCTTACAAATATTAAGGAACCTTGACTTATAGTTTGTCAAGGCAACTGTGAAGAAAACAACTATATGGGAGTTTAAAAAAGAATACACAGACAAGATTCAAAATATTTGTACATGAAAATAGCAATTCTTATCATATGTGATCAAAGCTATTTACAACAGGATTGTTCAGTGAAAGAAATTTTATTCCCATCTACCTTCTCTTCTCAGATGAATTAAACAAGCAGAAATAAAGCACAAATGTTGAGGAGGGACTATTTACTTTATGTTGTACATTTCAACAAAATCTAATGGTTGTGAATGGTGTCAAAACCCATCAGATAAGCCTGTATGACTATCTGTATAAATCACAGAATATGTAATTGGCTCCAAATTATAAGAAAAGCTGAAACTACATTAGCTGTCTTAGAGAGCAGTTTTCAAAATATTTAAAATTTTGAATTCCTAAAGATGGATTATAACAATTTAAGCCAAATGTTCAGTTAAAAAAACTTGAATTGGAAAAAATATCAAGCACTTTTTTGCTTAAAATTATGTACTTTAATTTTCCATGTACATTTTTCCTAAGGGCTTCTCAAATTTTCACAATTACATGATACTATAGCCAACAAACAAATTTTAAAAATCAAGCAGGCTGTTATGTTTGCATATGCTAGATTTCAAACACTAGCTGTAATGTTTCCTTAACATTGATGTATGACCTTTCTAATTTACAACGATGAAGGCTGTTTTTTCAGCCTAATTAGAACCATTTCAAACTTTCCTGTTAAATATATGATAAAAAGTCCTTTCAACTTAAAAAAAAAGAATCTGGGGTTTCTTTCTATGTCAGCTTTGTTCCAATCAAAATATACTTTGAATTAAATGATTTTGATTGAATATGTGGATCACATTCCCTTCTAAGATTTAAATTCCAAAAGGGAAAAGTTTAGTCTGTTCAAACAAAGCAAGAGCAACCATTTTGCAGAAAGCTACTCACATTTACAAAGACTGACAAATTGTTTGTGTGCACCATTAGGTCTAGTCTCTTCAATAGTTACCAGATTTCCTCTCTTCCTAATCAGAACTTAACTCTTAACATACTGGCTTTGTTTTGTTACATCTCTTGAGGTAAATTGTCTATCACACACATACAGACACAGAAAAATTAAGAAGAGCAGTATCCCAGCTGTAATAATGAATGTGTCCAGAAGGCATCTTGAAGGCACATATACAAATACAAAATATCAATTATATTTGATAGTGTTCATTTTATCTAGTATTTATTTTAGTGTACTATCACCATAAACTGTTGCATGCAACAGCAAACTACGTGAACAACACATTTCTCAGATGCTAATATTTTATTGGTTGATTTTGGAACCCTTTAACATAATTTATTCCTGAGTCCATTTTTAAATATGTTTGATAAAAATACAACTGAACCAAAATGTTGACTGGATGATTATGGGCTAATCACAATCAGCCTCACCTCCCTTCATCCTTCCTATGAGGATACAGTAAGGAGGGAACCCAAGTACATTGCCTTGAATTCATTGCATGAAATGTTATGTATAAATGTATTATTGTTGTGTGCCTTGAAGTTAAATCAGACTAAGACAAACCTTTCATGGGATTTTCTTGGCAAGATTTGTTCCAAGGGGGTTTCCCTTTGCCTTCCTATGAAGTTGACAGAGTGTGTCAGAGCAAGGACTTGAACCCTGGTCTCCAAGAGCTGTCGTCCAGTGCCCAAACCACTACACCACTGATGGCTCTTAAATAAACAAATAAGCTAATAAAATTAATCTTACAGGGTAAATTTGATTTATAAATACCTATAAAGAAAACCACTAGGAATATAGTGAGAATAAACTGTCCTGAAGAGTCCTGACACAAGACGCAGCACTCAAATTTACTAAAGGGTCACCTATACTTGAAGTATATTTGAACACACCAATTCTACCATCCCTGTTGGCAGTAGTAGTCTTGTCTGTTATCCCAGTTTCTTGGATTTGGTAAGTTTTTTGGCATTGTTTTCCTTTGCATCCTTTGGCCCAAAATACACAGGCGAAATAAGGCTGCTTCTGACCACTTTGGAGGGTGAGGGGGTGACATTTAGATGATGCATGCCCCTAAAACAGCAGGAAGCTGCAGTAAGGTGACGGCAAGTCGGAGAAAAGTCAGTCTAAAAAGGAGTCAATTTAGATTGACTCCTGGGCGGCGTAGTTTGGGACTGCGGTGACAGCCGACTTCAGGAGCAGTCCGTGCAGTTACTGCAGTCCTGCCTCATTGAGGCTGCAGTGGCCTCTGGCTGTTTCTTCATGGCTGTCTACTTCACTCCTTTGTTACATGCCCTAGGTTTTACACATTATGTACTCAAAACTGTCACGAAATTATCCCTTTCTGTTAAGTGGTTCCTGATCAACCCTTGGCCTTGATATACCTTTACTAGTGCTAGGTTCCCACCATAGCATTGGTAACAATCTAATATATCAAACTAAACACTGACAGGGATTGTTTGTGAATACAGTGGAGTGCAGAAAAAGAACATGAGCTCCATATCCATTATACATCAGATCCTGGGCTGGTTTTGGACAGTTTTTACAAATAACAGTATTTTATAAGTACAAAAAGAATTAACATTAAAAAATTGTAACATTCTGAATGTGATGTACCTTTAAAAACTAATTTTGAAGCATTTTTATCATCATGCATTTAGACTGAAGTTCTTGAGAACATTTGCAGACTTTTCATTTACCGCATTAGTAAATGCCTTGCCCATAATTAACAGGAACATACCTGCAGTTGGTATTTTAAGAGAACTGGAAGTGAGATCCAGGAATTGCTAAACAGCAATAGACCTTAATCCTAACATATTTATACACCATTGTATTCAAGACAGATCTGGAAACAGCGGTTCAGCCTGTGTTGGATGGGGTTACACTCTCTCCGAAAACACAAGTTTGTAGTTTAGGGGCACTCCTGAATTCAGCCATGAGCCTGGATACACAAGTTTCAGTGGTGACCAGGAGTGCATTTACATAGTTACAGCTAGTGTACCAATTATGCCCATTCCTGGAGAAGATGGATCTGACCATGTTAACACATGTCTTGGTTACATTGCTTTTGGGTTATTATAATGCACACTATGTGAGGCTACCTTTGGAAAAGTGCTTAGAAACTACAATTAGTTCAAAGAGTTGCAGCCAGATTCCTAATTGGGACTGGCTACAAGAAACATACTATTACTGTAATGGTTCCACTGGCTGCCAGTTTGTTTTCAGGCACAATTCAAAGTGCTAGGGATGGCCTATAGAATCCTATACATCTTCAGTCCAGGTTATTTGAAGGTAATTTGCAAATACAGGCTTACTGCTGAACAAAAAGAAAACAAAAATAATGACCACAGAGGATCTACAAAAATTAAACCTTGATAATATGGAAATCAAATTAGTTAAAAAGTTTCCATACCTTGGATCAAATATTGATTAGAATGGAGACTGCAGTCAAGAAATAAGATGGCTACGAATGGGAAGAGAAGCCACAAAAGAACTAGACAAAATCTTAAAGTGTATTGATGTACAACTGAACACTAAAGTCAGAATGGTCCAAGCCATTATATTCCCCATCACCATGTATGGATGTGAGAGTTGGACAGTGAAGAAAGTGGACAGAAAGAAAATAAACTCATTTGAGATGTGCTGCTGGAGAACAGTCCTGACGATACTGTGGACAGCCAAAAAGATAAGCAAATGGGTCCTTGATCAGATCAAGCCTGATCTCTCGGAAAGCCAAGATGATAAAACTGAAGCTGTTGTACTTTGGCCACATCATGAGAAGGCATGACTCACTAGGTAAGACAATAATGCTAAGGAAGACAGAAGGCAGCAAAAAGAGATGAAAATTACATGCTAGATGGATAGACTCAATCAGGTAGGTCACGGGCCTGAATTTACAGGACCTTACCAGAACAGTGGAGGACAGAGGGTCTTGGAGATGTCTTATCCACAGAATCGCCATGAGCTGGAGCCGATTCAAAACAATAACAAAAACAAAATTGCTTTCTAATGAATTTTAATGTCTTTAATGTTTGATGTTTTAACTTTCTAAATTGTTTAATTGCTTTTTAAACAACTTCTATATTTATAGGGTTCTAATAGTTATTAATATATATTGTTTTCAAATATATTGTTATTTAATTAAACACCACCAGCAGCTCTTTGCTGGTTCCTTTAACCATTCCACATTGCAATCATCAAAGGGTCATGGTACAAGGTAAAAGGGTATTAAACTTCTCCTCTGCACCATATTCTTAATGATTCTTTTCCTAATCTGATCTTGCAAATACTATTGAAAATTGTTAATTTTGTTCACCTCAGAATATTCTTATTAAAAAGCATTGCCTTCCATGGCCTTTTGAACCCCTCCTGCATACACAGGATTTCAGGATCATTTACTCTTGTGATCACTGCAGAAATTCCTTTAGTTTGTTTTATACACATTCAAGCATTTTCTCCAGTTCTTTTAGTCCACCTTGCTTATGGACACTGTCCCAACTCTATTTCTTCCTGTAACATAGATAAGAGATTATTCCTTTTTCACCCACTAAAAGGTTTCGTTTTCTCCCACTGCAGGAGAACCACTAATGACCCACTTACTACTTTGTTACTGGGAAATGATACATGCAGTGCAATAAGATGGCTGTTGTTGTTGTTATTGTTAATTGCCATCAAGTAACCTTTGACTTATAGTGACCCTATGAATGAAAGGCCTCCGAGACACCCTGTTATCAAGAGCCCTGCTCAGATTTTGCAAACTTGGAGCCTCTATCCACCTGTTATATGACCTCTTTTCCTACCGCCTTCAGCTTTACCAAGCCTGTACTGTACTATATATCTACAGATGGATTTTTTTTTAGCTAGCAGAAAATGTCTGACATGACCACAATTTTCTTCTTATGGAAAAAGATGCAATACACAGAGTGATCTCAACATGAGTTTCATGCTTCCGTCTAGACCAACAAAACGACAGTTAAATAACATGTCGTCTGTGTCCTGATGTGAGTAAAAAGAAGACAGCAAGGCAAGAGTTAATTTGTACTAAAGAGGAAAGGAGGAGTGTTGTCTGGGGAGGAAGGCTAACTGAGAGTTAATCAGGGATCACATCCAAAGCCAGGCATGGATAAGCCTCACTAATGAGGCTCAAGTACCCTGCAGTGGCTTTCAAACCTAACTGGCTTCAAAGGATGCCACCCCATGACAGAATGCAGCTAGCCATACGAAGAGAGTGATTAGAATAAATGACTACAGTAATTAACTTTGATTTGAAGCCACCTGACTGGAAAGAGAAGCTAGAAGCTGTTTAGCTGAACTCGTCCCTTGTAGAAAAGGGAAGCTTCTCTTTACTCTTGTGTTTGTATGTGTTAGGAGAGCCTTTTCTTTCAAATAGGTATTGGGTCGAACTAATGAAAAGCAGCTTTCATTCAATGGCCTCCTCATTCATTCTGAAAGGAGGGAAAAAGAAAAGCTTCAAAGGGGAACTAATTTACTTCATCCCAATCACCTTTGGAAAGTTTAGAGTTTACAGTGCCACTCCTTTCTCTCCCCCCCTCTCTCTCACACACCCCACTTTAAGAAAAAAAATCAGATTAACAGATTGTTAAAATTTTAGACAAAATATGCACATTCATTTTATATTTTATGAAAGCAATCAATTTCTTGTTCTATACAGCTTTCAGGTCATTTTCATTAATGCACAGTTTTCTTTGTGATGCAGCATTTATTCCATTTAGTGAGAACTTTTACTGTGAAGAAGAAGCTAAATATTTTTTAAAGGTTCACTACTGTCCCTTCCCTAATAGACTGACCTAATTTGATCCATTACTACCTACTGTTTTACAAGTAATTACAACCACAGTACCAATGTTATCCTATACCTGCTGACTAAAAGCTTACCACAAAGTTTTGCCAAGCAGTATCTATGGTATAGTAGTCAGAACAATTTACCAAACATTTATGCAAAGACTCTGATTTATTTGACAGCTTTACACCTTCAAGGCCCAGTATAATTAAATGTTTTGACAGTTAAACAAAAATTGTATAAATTTCAAATTTGTTTAAATGGATAGTGTATCCAAAATGAAAATACTATGTGGATTACCATGCTTTCAAAAAGTTCCTTTAATAGCGTTAAAAATAGATTGCTGCTATTTTTCTCTTTTCTCATCTGTATAAGAAAGCAACCACTCTGATTTTGAGTTCTGGTATTATTTATTTTGCACTTAGGTGAAATGGCAGTTGTGGCCCCTTCCAACTCTAAGATGATATGAGTCTATGAAATTTTACTTTTAAAGTCTTAAACAAAATATCAGAATACAGCCATGTTCTGGTTTATTCTGTTTCTGTTGTTTCAATCATTTTCAAATACAAATTGCTTCAAAGGTTATAAATATGTACTAGCAGACAGCATAACATCCATTTCTAGTCTCAAACAACCTTAGAAACACTGCCTTATTACAAGTCACACAACTGGTTCATTAGTCTTATACTATCTACACTGACTGGAAGCAGCTTTCCCAGACATGGGCTTTTCCCTATCCTTGCTGGAGATTTGGAAGCTGAATCTGGGCACATATTCCTGCAAAGCAACACTTTATCCTTGAGCTGTCTTCTTCTTCTCATAAGTCATATAGTCTAAGCAATGTGGCACGAACTTTTGAAAGAGAATCAGGCTTCATATGAAGAGCTGACTGACATAAACTCAAAAAAAAAAAAAAAAGTAAAATCTCCATCTCAAGTGAACATCTAAAGACCGTGTACAAATGTAACAATAATGGCAGGGAAAACCAAAGCTGCATGAGAAAAAAACACAATTAAAACACTCTCGTTAAATCAAATTGGTTAAAGCTAAGACTTGTCCCTTTATGGGCAATTTTTCTTTTGTCCTGGTCATTAAGATATTATGTCTTAAAACAGAATGTTTAATGAATCTATAATTATATAACCATTATTTAAACACTGAAGTCTTTAAGCAAATATACCAAAACATTACAATTTAGCTCTGTAACACAGATGAAGTGCCTTACTGCTTTGAGGGAAACTGTAATCCAACTAAAGGTAACAATGACCAGTTGTTTATAGAAACTATTGAAATGTTTGGGAGCAAGTTCACATTCTCCTGCTATGTTTATGTTTCCATTTATCATCCATCTCCTTAAGAAGAAAGCTGAAAAGGAAGAGCAGCACAAGAAGAAATCTTGTTTAAACTACACATGAAGACGTCAGGTTGCTTAACAAATTGAACCAATGTCACAATGCCATGTATACATCTAAAAACATTATGGCATTACTTCGTTTGACTTGACCCTTCTCTTCCCTTTCACTCTTTTTTGAGATGCTAAACAGTTCAGTTTATTCATTCATTTGTAATTATTTTCCAAGCCCTTCATTTTCTACTGACATGCAGCTTAAACCTACCCGACAGTAGGAAGAACTTCCATCCAAAAGTTAAAATGCACACCATACATATAGTTTTCATTTAATGGCTATTAATCAAAGGTCATATCTGACCTTTGCTAGCCTATTAATTAAAGGTCTGCCTTTATTAATGGTAACACACACAGATGGCACATTTTTCTCCATATGTGAAGAATAATTGGAAAAAATATGTTGAACAAATGAGGTTAAATAGAAGCAATTACACATCCATTCCAAGTAAAAAATGATTGTTTCTAACCAGGTATTATTATAATGTACCTGTCAGACAAATAAGGCAAGGACTGACTGCTTCAACAGGTTAAATGTGTATCTAAAAGTTATTTGCTGGCCAAAGATCTCTCCACCAAAAATATACAATTCATTAACGTCCAGACGGAATGGCATCTTAATCTCTCACAACAAAAACAAAGACTGTTGTGACATCTTGAAAATAACCAAATTTATAATATCACAAGCTTTAATGGACTAGTTGATTTATCATAGAACTACAGAGATGGAAGTGACCCCAAAGACTATTTAGCCCAAATACCTGACTTTTAGGAATACACAGCTAAAGCATTCCTGAGAAATGGCCAACCAACTTCTGTTAAAAGACCTCCAAAGGAGAGTCCACCATCTTCCAAGACAGGTCTCTCCACTTTCAAAGAGCTATTAGAGTCAAGAAGTTCTTCCTAATGTTTAAGTGGAATCACTTTTCTTCACTGGTTTATATTCTGATTTCTGGAGCAGCAGAAAACAAGCTTTGCTTGTACTTCATTAGTTTTGCCAAATATTTATCATTTCCTGTTCTCAAAGTAAGCTTGAACTCATAATCACTGTAGATTGATTTTAAATACACAAATGTAACATGAAGGAGCAATCTGAATACAGGATATCTAGGACTTGGGAAATTTACTTTTTTAGACTAGACCTGGAATGAGTTATGGGAGTTGTAGTCTAAAAAAGAATGTTTCCAAGTTCTGAGATATTCCATATGTAAATGGAGACATTAATTTGTGAATGCGCATAACAAACCCATTTAAAAAACTAGCTCAGACCTTAATATGCTTAAAATCTTTTAACTCAAGTTTAATAATGCCAATAGTAACAAGCTGAATGAAAAACCAAGGGAAATTTTAAGATTACAAGAAATTCTGCCCTTCTTAGTTGACAAATGTTTTATTCAAAGTATCAGTTACTCACTTAAAATGAGTAACTGGCTGTGTTCTTTTCTCTTAGAGTAAAAGCATTCATGTCAAGCTATTATGAAGAGAAGAAGTACATTTTTAGACAGAAACAGGGGTAAATGAAACTATAATCATGGAAATTGTTAGTGGACCTACCCATGAAAGAAAGACAGCTTGGCACAAAAGTACATGCCCAAGGGACACTAAGCTTTTTACTGAAGAAGGCAGTTCTAAGATTTTAATCATTTCAAATAAATGTATTTTAGATCTTTTGGGCATGGATTCAGCAGCACTGATTTCATTCACATCCCCCTACCTCAAAAGAATTTTTCTGAATCTAAACCTTTTGGACAGCGCTCTAACATGTTGGTTACAATTAATGCATATGCTTAATGCAAACTGTTCCATGGAGTAAATATAAAAATCACTTTTACCAGGAATACAAAGCTATGTTCTGTATCATCAGTGTTAACAATTCTGGGGATGAGATACGTATTTTGTAGGATTTTTTTTAATGAATGTTGCTTTCATTTATATTGTATAAAATGCTAAAAGGGAGCATTACTAGTTTTAGTACAAATATTTTAAGCCATTTGGCACAAAATATATATCCAAATAAAGTCCACTAATATCATCAACTAACAACCCAGCTGCATTTGCTCATGTAACGTTTCACACATGGAAACCAAGATGCAAGATTACCTCATTTATGGTAACACTCATAAACTACACAGTACACAGTAAACATGTCTGCCCAGCAAATTAAAATATCCCTGGGTTATGTAGCAGCTGAAGCTGTCCAGAACCTGTTTATAATCCAATAGAAACAGATATTTGTCTTTAATTTTAGAAAAGGGCAAAATCAAATTCCTGAACTTTCTGCTTTACAACAAAAGACAGGCACCCCCTGCTTTTCAAAGGGGTACATTATAAACAGTCTTAAAGCAACTGAATTACAACTTTGACCAACAGTCCATTTATAATTGGCTAGGAAAGGAAACAGTTTTAAATCATTCTCCTGTGCCAATTTAAATCTGTTAGAAAAATGTCACCTGTCCCAGGCAACCAAATTCCTGCATTCTTATGAGGTGAACCAAAACATATATATTGGTTTGATTAGCCTTCAGTCATCCTGCATGACAACACAATTTGCCAGTAAATTTAATGCAAGTATTTTAATCTTAAAGACAACTGGTAATTATATTATAATTGTAATGGGTCTTTCTCCCAAAATCCAATTAAAAAGAAGGGATTCTGTAGTTTACCGACAAAATTCTGCCCTTACTAAGATCAAAAGTGCAGCCTGGTAACTTGAATTATAGCCTATGAAGGCGGCAGGCAGAATCCAAAAATCCAAAAAGCAAACACAACTGCTCAGGATGAAGGGGTCCACCTTCCCAGACTGGACAAGAGAACGGCAGGAAAGAGACTCCCTCAAAGGCACATTTCCCATCCTGGAACTATGAAATAAACTAAATCTGACTAGAACAGCTCAAAGGAGGAACAGAACCACAGAGGAGGAACAGGAAAGTGAGATACACCTAAAAGTCTCTAATTATCCCCATTTTAATAAGACCATAGACCCCACAAAGATGGATCAGATTTCTCTACGTTCATTAGGGAAAAGTGGAATATATTGGTAAATCCCAGCAGGCCTTTTTTTGCACCTTGATGCTAAAGACTCTCCTAGAGGAAGACCTCTTTGCTAATATAATACGGCATACTTAAAGAAAGGAGAAATGGGTGTGTGCTGGAGAGCTTAGAAACCTTTTTGGACTATGACTTCCATAATCCCAGTGGGAGCAGGCGACTCCCGTGTCAGTGGATCAGTGAATGTGCAGCAGGTTTTGCATAGCTTGAAAGGACCATTCCAAGGTGCTGAACCTCTTTTGGGAATAGAGGTTAGCTCCTTTAAGACTGGCTAAAAGCCTAGAGTGGCTTTGCAGATAGATCCAAGGGGGAGCCTTCCGTCTCAGACTACCGCCACAACAACATGTAGTAGGACACAAAAGCTGGAGAAAATAAGGCCACAACTGATCACAGCTGCCTATAAGGTTGGCATAATCATGGGACCAGTCCAGGCATCAGTCAAGCTGCCTGTTGGTCAATAAGCTGATGCCCCAGGATGACAGCTATGGGATTCCACATGGACAGACTCCACTGCATGGCTTCCAGTGTCACTTGGGAGTGAGGCACACCAGAAGCCCTCCCTAGCTGAGCATGCCTACTCTCCACCTGTCCCCTAAAATGTTTTTGGACCCTCCAACTTAAGCATGCAGCCTTTCTGTATCCAGATCCCATTCATACCTGTGTAAAGTTGTGACAAGAAAGTATAAGCACAATAAATTATACATGAAGGGTGGGTAGGTGGGACAAAGCTCCAAGCTGGACTGACTCTGGCACACTAGAGAGCTGGTTTATATGGTCCCATGCTGGACCTGAAGGCAAACATCTTGCTTTTCTTTCAGGTCCTATCTACTAGCAAACATCTTGAATTCCATTGGATGGTGGTTCCCACTACTCCTAAGAGTGAAGAAGAAGAACCCAAGCAGCACACCAACATGGCATCACTTGATCCACCAAGACCCCTGGACCATAAGCCCACCTCATGCTGAGTTGGGATTGGGAAGCACACTTTCCACCCTACTAATAAAATCAGGAACAATCTAGCTATAGAATCACCTATAGTGATGGTGGTAGGTTCTGATCAGAAGGCTGCTACTTGTTATTCAGATTTCTGGTCAACTACAGCTGGACTGAAAGGGAAAGAGGCACATTTCTCCTTCTGCCAAAGAAGTGGCTATCAGACTGCATACACAACGTAAAGCACACAAGGTAACTATACATCTCACAAATACAACTCTTAACATTCAGTGGTGGCTTGACTCCAGAAATTTGGTCTGTCACAATAAAAATATATGTCAGATGGAGATATCTGACATTAACAACGGAACACAGATCTTTATTATTTGCAGAGATTGTTTTCAGAAGTCGGTTTTCTGAAAGTTGGTTTTTAGCCCTAAGCTCTTGGGATACATTTGATCTGCATTAATTCAGATTTTATATAGTGTTTTTAAGTAAACAATTGAACACAAACTTTTAAATCTATCTTTTGCAGGACTCTCTGATGATTGCAGGATTTTCAGCTGGTTTATCAGCTGAATAGTACGGACTGAATCCTGTTGGATAGTTCTGATTAAAGTAAAATCATTAGATTTTAAATGGCAAGCCAATACATAGTCAGGAATAAAAATAGGATTAGGCCTATGTTATTAATCAATTAAATTTAAATAAATAACATTTTTGCAATAATTGACATGAAAATTCAATTCAGCTTATTTTGGTAAAACTTTTAGATGTAAAGTATAAATAAAGTATTAATAGTTTGTAGTTATTGTTATTGCTGCTCCTGTTGTGTGCCTTCAAATTATTTCCAGTTTATGGCACACCTACCATGGAGGAGTTATTGTTTTTTGCAAGATTTGTTCAGAGGGATTTGCTTTTGCCTATCTCTCGGGCTCAGAGAGTGTGACATGCCCAATGGTCACCCAGTGGGTTTCCATGGCAGAGTGAGGATTCAAACCCTGGTCTCCAGAGTCATAGTCAAATGCTCAAACCACTACACCACTGTCACTCCAATATATATTTTACCTCATGATTAAAGTAATATCCTTTTAAAAATAAACTATGCCCTTAATTTTCAGCCTTTTGAGTAAAAGCACTACAAATAAATGAACTAAATTTCTGCTGATAATTCTTCCATTAAAAATTGTAATTCTTAATCACATCGACCCTCATTTATGAAAGGATATTCCCTGCTTATCTGTAACAGCTATCTACAGACACTTCAAAAACTAGATGCACAAAGGGGTGAAGATATACAGATCTCTACAGTGATGAGCACAATCATTTATTATATGACAAACAAACCAATCCCAGGACAGAACACACCTCCATGTTCGCACCGCTTGGCATTCTTGAGACCTGATGTCTGACACAAAATCTTCTAGTTGACTTTTTAAAGTTTTCAAACTTAGACAAGTGTTACTGAAAAGACTTTTAATACTAGTCAATTTGTAGTGGAACACCCACCACTGTCGGAAAGCCCTTACATCCTCATTATCTTAGAACGCTTTTCTTCTGACAATATTTGTGACTGCTAAAACAACCACAGAATACTTATCTAGTAAGACATAAATTGGCTGCTTAAACTTCACACTAACATCTCTTTGCCTGTAGCAGTGCTTCCTTCTTGGACAATTTTTGAGGGTTCAATTCATCCTCCCCCAACACTGCCAAAATTCCTTGCACAAATAATTCAGATAAGGCTGCTGTCCTTTGCTCAAAAGATCCTTCTGCTTATTCACCTTTTCAATACTGGAAAGCAGAACCTTCTTAGAAAACAAAACAAAACAAAAAAAAAACCCAAAGTGAACAACTCATTAAACAAAACTGTGTACAAGACCAAAATGTTTATCTTTTTTTTAAAAAAATCAAGAAACTGAAAACATCTCCAGTGCCTAAAAGTGTCATAGTGCATAAAACTACGTGTACACACACACACACACACACACACACACACACACGAGCATGAACACAAGATCCAAACAAACAACTATTCAGAATTCTGCTTTAAATTTCTTGCCAATCTCCTGAATGACATGATTTCAAAAAGTAATGACTAAAAGGTCACCACATGACAGCTGAGCACTCCTGACCCCAAATTAAGAGGTATTACCCTTTATCTAGTAATCAGTGAGTCACAAATGTACAACTTGCCCCAAGAACTTTCAGAATTCCTGAGATTTGTTCACACACCATTGCCTAAAAAGCAAAATGAGATAGCGCAGAGAGGAAGGAAAAGAAACATGGTTATGGTTATATGGGAAGAATGTTAAGACAAAAAGCAGTGAAGGATGGATAACAGTGATTTTAGATGCAACAGAGGAAGACTAACAAGACAACCTTGCAGAGTAATGTCTGTATAAAACCATGACTCAGAATGTAGCCAATATCTTGTGAGATACAAATCTTAATAAGCTTATGGCATTTAAAAAAAAAAAAAAAACCCCACAGTCTGAACAGAAAAGAACAAAGGAATAAGCAAATCTCATCTAGATATCTTGTACATGAAGCAGAAGACAGAGCAATACAACCAAGAAGTAAAAATCTTCAGGGATTAAGGAAGTAGCCAAAAAATGAAGATAAAGAGGGCCTGTGTGATGATAAATTTAACTTACAAGAGAGATCATAGAAGAACTGGAGGTGAGAAATTGAAAAGATTAGCAATTGTAGAGGGGGAAAGCAGCGAAAGACTAAAGATGGGGAAAGATGGGAAACAGAAAAATATGCATGTAAATCACCAGCACAAAAGTAATAAATGAATTTAAAAAATAATGTGACCCATACCTAAATATAATGAAATATTAACAGAGGGAAATTGTGCTAGTGATAGATAGTGAGGGGAGCAAAAGCTGATCCTCCCCCCCCCCCAAAAAAAATAAAGTCAAAAAGGTTTTACTGCGTGATATCACTAAATCCATCTGTCTATTTTTTTTCTCTATAAGAGATTAACTGCTCTTTATTCCTGTCTGGTAAAGCTCTGCACTTAGAAACACTGCACAAAGGGACACATACCAACAGGGGGCTTGACAGACCTCATGTGCTCATAATGAACATTCAGTGCAGCCAAATAACCATGTTCCCCCAGGAACATGGAAGCACTCTCAGTTGTTCCCTGCATTTAGTCCCAAAAGGTCTCAGACTCAGGAACCCTCTCCAAAAGGGATGCCTTTACTCAATATAAGTCTTCAAGAAGCATAAGTCTCCAAGAACATATCTGATACCACTTTAAGACCAGGATTCAGAATGCTTGAGCCAAGTATCAGAGTGAACAATTGTAAACTCCCATTATATAAAACTGAGAAAACATATCTGAATAACACAGCCAGGCAGCCCAACTTTTCCCCTTTAAATTCCTCTAGGATGAGGGATCAGAAATCCAATAGGCTTAGACTATTTGAAAGAAAGTCTCACCTTTCTAGGATGAAACCTAAACAACCTTGAGTCCTGTGCTTTCCAAGGTAACATGTGCATCCCTTTGCGATTACCCAAACTGAAACAGGATTCCACTTGCATCATTTATAATCATTTCTATCTTGCTGTTGCTGTTGTTTTTAATGCAGAACGGTAATTAAATGCTCTTGTGGCCCTGTAATCATATTCACAGTGTATGTGAGTCTAATCTACATAGTTAGAGAGGGTTCATAATAAGAAATGTGCATAGATTATGCAAGATGCCTAACTAGTATTAACTCAAACGAAAGGATAATGACTACAAATTTAGAATACAAAAAGCTAATTATTTTATGAAAGGATTACAGCAAGACAGCATTTAACCAAAAGAGACTTAGAAAAATAAAGAAATACACATCAAATCTGATTACATTTAAAGAGCCATGATAAGAACCAAACATTTGCTGATCAGTGTAACGTTTGGCCAAGAAGGAATACACTCAGAACAAAAAAATCTACCTAATGTATCTCAGAGCAGTATCTGGAACACTGAAAAATGTATTTTAAATCTAAATGTTGAAGTACAATATCTGGCCCCCATACTATGAAAACTTCAAGGCTAGATTGTGCATCATGTGGGTCTGTGTGTAAACCCTGTTCACAAAGTTCAAGTAGGTCAGGATATTTCAGCAAGGTTGTTGACTCAGGTTAATGTTAATAAACAGTATGCAAAGCATAGATTTTAATAAATCGGAACTGTACAGAGACATAGCCAGGATTTTGGGAAGCGGGGTCCAGACTAAGTGCCACCATTATAATGGGGCTTGGGTGCAGCACACCAGTGCACTCCATACATTGTATCTAATGGAAGGGGGGGGTCAAGACCCCCCTTGGCTACGTCCCTGAACTGTAGTTGAACCAAAGACTTTCAATCAAGCAAACAAAAGTTTTCCCAACTCAGCTTTGAATGGATTTATCCCCTGAATAAATAGTGCGGCTTTCTAGCTATGGGGAGATACATATGGGTGGCTCCATGCCACCCATTTTTGCCAGTTGTCAGTGCCGTGCGCGCAGCACCTATGCACTCTCTAAAATGAAGCTGCTCTTGGAAGCTTCTTTTTAAGGGCGTCATCATGGTGCTCACGTGTCATGATGCCGCCACTTCCGGAGGGTGCCGTTTGGGTGCTCAGATGCCCGCACGTTATCGTCGCACACACTGTGTGGATGGGGGTGCAGCAAGATGGCACACGGGTGCCGAAAGTAGGGCTGGGCACGTATAGATGCCCAGCCCTATGGAGTCCTAAAACTGGCTCCAGGCCAGCGCAAAGCACCGTCTGTATTAGGTAGTTCTTCTTCCTCTCCTCCTCTTTACAGTCAGGTTATGAAACTCTCCTACATACACCGAATCTCTATCATGATAATCATACCAACAATACCAACAGTCATCAAAATGATGGACAGAAATGTGGCAGCCACTGGTAACACTGAATGACAAACCAACTGGGCAGTACACACCAACAGGGCAATCATATGCAGAAGGATTTAGTGCCTTCTGAACTACTCTCCTCTTTGTGATTATACTTTTTTTAGAAGCTGCTCCTCTAATTTAGGCCCTTTAAAGACTGTCCTGAAAGAGGAGGCAGAGTCAGGGTGTTCCGTCCACATGACACACACCCGACTCCACCCCTCCAGGGTGCCCTGATGCCACGCACTACTCCACACAGTACACGGTGTGTCCAGAAGACACAATGCCAAAGGAGCTGTGCTGCCATGGCTATGGTGCCATTTTGAGGGTGCAAAAAGGGGCCACTTTTTGCGGCTTCTATTTGCATGCTTGAAAGGCTGGATCAGAGCTATGGCGTGAGGTTGCCATGTCCCCAATCTGGCTAAGAAAGGGGCGGTCTGTTGAGCCCCTTAGTTTTTTATGCTTTTGTTGAAGCAGTCAAAGTATCAAAGAAAGTTATTAAAAAAATTTCTATGGTATTTGACTCCGGTAAGAATTAGTAAAATGTATAATAATAGTAATAATATCTGTTGGAAATGTGGGAAAGTCCAAGGATAGCTGTATCATATGTGGTGGACATGTGAAAAGGCAAAAAAAATTGGAAATTGATTTAAGTCTTAGACTTTCACCTGATGTATTTTTACTTAATGTAATTGATTCAATCTTGGAAAAAAGATATGGTAAAATAATTTTTTACATGTTATCGGCAGCTAGAATAATATACACGCGTTACTGGAAATCCAAGTTGATCCCTTCAAAAGAAGAATGGATCTACAAGCTCCTGGATATGATGGAGATGGATAAGCTTTCAAGAGGTCTCCGAAATGAATTAATGAATATTTACAAAAAGGATTGGACTGATGTTATTAACTTCCTCCAACAAGAACAGGGGAGAAATGCAGTATTGGGAGTAGAACTATTATAGATTCTTTTCTTTTCTCTTAATTGGCAGTTTGGATAATCATGGATAGAAGTGTATGAAGAGGTAGATAAACTACAATGATATCTTTACTTACCTTAAAGTGGGATCTGCTCAGGTGGGATTTCCAGGAATAATGGTTGTACAGATAATTATTGAGAAATATATATAGATACTTACATCTTTTGATTTAAAAAAAAGCAGTGTTTGTCTATATTGGTTGTTTTAATTATTGATTTAGAAGTCACAGTGTTATGAATTACAACTTATACCTATTAAGACATTTATATCATAAAAGCTCATCATACTCACACTGTTTTCCTTTTTCTGCCCATGAAAACAAAGACACTGGGTATATATATATATAACCTGCTTTAATGAAATTGCCTCTTGTATGTTATTTTTAATATGGAGAGTCACAGTAAAATAAGTATGTCTGCCAATTAGCATTGCGAACCCCTGCTATTGACCTGGTACTGTACAATCTGTTATTATGTACTGTTCTATAGATCATCTGTTCCTCTTGCTGGTCTATTCCAATAAGAGACAGACAGCTGCAACACTATATCCCTGTTCAACCTGAGGACCATCTGATTTTAATTGTAGTACACAGCTTGATGCGGGTCTGGTTATGAGAAGCCAAAGTATCACAGTGTAATAATCTGGAAAAGCAGAAACCTGCCAGGCACTGGGCTGAAACAGAGGGGTTTGCTGTCTAGTTGGCTGATGGGATGTAGGAAATATGATTAATGAGCAAGGTATAATGATATCAGGAACCCGATTAGCACCACAAAAAGGTCACAGATCAAAGCAGTGTGCATTTTATGAGGTCCAATCATTGCAGAAAACTCTGCAGAGAGAACTGAAAGGAATCTACATGTGATAGCTTACCAAATGGGCACTTAAAACTACTATCATAATTTATTGTGATCTAGAAAGTCGCAAGGATGTAATGTATGGGCAAATTTTAGTGACTAACTTCTGCTGTGTTATTATGAATCATTCTTTCTCCAAGTATTAAAATAAAAAGATGTTTTTGTAGTTTTACTCAATACTTTCATTTTTATCATCTTAAATAGTAATGAGGCAGTGGACTAATATAGTCATTGATAATATATAATTACAAAAGTACAACATATTTTGAATTTAGTATAAATTCAGAATATAACATTATATAAGTGTTTATATTATTATGCTTCCTTTGGGCTCAATATTAAAAAATTGCCTAAGGAAAAAGTCACTGGTAAAATGTTATATATGTAGACTATCCTTGTCTATAGCATAATAGAGCTATCTCATGATAATTAGGTCTATATGTGTTTGAGAATAAAAAACTGTGACAATATACTATACCAAAGGTCACTGGCCCAAAACACACTGCAGAAATAATCCAGTTTGAGACCACTTAAACTGCCCTGGCTCAGTGCTTGGGAATTCTGGAAACTGTAGTTTTGTGAAGTGTTTAGCCTTCTTTGTCAGAGAGCTCTAGTGCCAAAATAAACTACAATTCCGAGGATTTCCTAGCAATAAGCCAGGGCAGTTAAATCGGTCTCAAACTGGATTATTTCTGCAGTGTGTTTTGGACCACTGTTAATTAAGGAAAGAAAGTCAAAGAATGATGGTGCTGAAATATGAAGCAAGCACTACCTATTTATGCCATGTATGTAATATTCATTTCCATTTTTTACAATCCTGCTTTTCTTCTATCAAGGACCTCAAAGCGTATATGAGATTTCTGATAAGTAGCTTCCCATGTAGGAACTAAATAAATGTCAGTATGCTTACTTCAGTAAGATGGCTTCATCATGACCCAAAGCTCATCTAACATTACTGTATTTTCCTACAGTGGAAAAAATGAATATAGCCCATCACTATAGAGACACTGTTATTTATTAATACATGTCTGAGGGGCCACTTCATTATTTATTTATTTACTTACTTACTAAGGCCTGTTACAGATGGGCATCCTAGGATGGACTCAGTCCGTGCTAGGGTTAGAAAGGGGCGTCTCTTCCAGACGCCCCTATCCCTAGCACAGACTGAGTCCGTATGAAATGGCGGTGGCCGTTCCACACGGCCGCCGCCATCTTGACGTAGCGGATGCTCTGCATCCGCACATCGCACCCCGGATATGACTAGCACCTCGCGGCGTCACATCTGGGGCCCAGGAAGGAGCGCGACTTTTGTACTCCTTCTTTGCTGCATCCAGGAACCACACCGTTTGGCTGCTGCGGTTCCCGGACGCAGCAACCAGCAGCGGCAGCAGACCGCCGCTTTTTGGCGGTCTATAACCCGCCTCACTTACTTACTTATTGTTTGTACCCCACTCCCCCCCCCAAATGTGACTCAAAGCAATAGATTTAACTATGATCTCTAACTGGAGATAATATCTGTATCACTCAAATCAGAGCATCAGGGATATATGAAAAGTTTCAGCTTTTACTTCTTAGGGCTTCTTGAGGTTCATATTGCTTTGAGGGACAGAAAGAGGAACAGAAAGACATGAAAGCAAGAGGAGCTGACCACTATGTAATTTCTGCAGGGGAAGTCCCTTCCCCTCAATTGCTTCTAAAGGGATACTTGAGGATAATTTTGCTCCAAGGACAAAAAAAGAAAGATGACACAACATCCAGGAAAGAAGTTCAACATCTAGCTCAGGGGTGGGCAATGGGAGAGGATGTGGGAGGCATTTTTTGCACCTGCCATCCTAGTGGGCCAAACTGGCATGCCTGATGTAACTGGTAGTGATGCCTAATGGCAGATCAAAACAGGATAGGGGTCCATTCCACCCCAGAGGCGAAGCAACTGGATTCCAAGAGTGGCTCTTCCTTCTCCCCTCGCTCACTGAGACATCAAAAAGGGGAAGAAGAGCTCACTGAGAGGAATGAAAATTGAGCAGCAAGCAGCCCTGTTTAAATACTTGAAGGGATGTCACACTGAAGAGGGAGCTAGCTTGTTTTCTGCTGCTGCAGAGACTAGGACCTGGAGCAATGGATGCAAGCTCTAGGAAAAGAGATTCCACCTCAACATTAGGAGGAACTTCCAGACAGTAAGGGCTGTTTGACAGTGGAACACACTCCCTCGGAGTGTAGGAAGGAGAGTCTCCTTCCTTAGAGGTCTTTAAACAGAGGCTGGATGGCCATCTGTCGGGGATGCTTTGATTGAGATTTCCTGCATGGCAGGGGGTTGGATTGGATGGTCTTTGCGGTCTCTTCCAACTCTATGATTCTATCAAGGCAAACTAATCTTCTCCCCTACCTCCCCCACTCCTCTCCTTGGAATTTCCTTGAACAAGAGAGAAAAGAAAGGGAGAGAGGGGTGGGTGGTAGGTGCTGCTTCCTTTTGAAAATGAAACTATGGGCTAGAACAGACAGGCCAAAATAAAGTTGCTTCAGGTCACTTTGGAGGTATGCTGCACTTTAAACGCTGCATGCATCCTAAGAGGCCAGAAGTCGCACCAAAGCCACACTCCAGTCCTAAGGACTGGAGCGCAGCTTTGGCACAGCTTCTGTCCTCTTAAGATACGTGTGTCATTTAAACAGCATACCTCCAAAGTGAACCAAAGCAGCTTTATTTTGGCCTGTCTGTTCGGGCCCTATATGTCCTCAAAGCAAGTAGTCCTATGTTGCAGCGAATGAGAAAATGGAGTTGGGGGGGGGTAAGAAACCAGTAGTTCTCAAATGGGAAATATAATTTTCCTTAGTCAGTATCTTTTATTTACTGCAGCATGATGAGCAAATGGAGATTTCAAGAGGGGTTGGTGTTGTTTTTCGCGGGGAGGAGACATATTCAAGGCACTTGTAGGACTCTCATATGACTGGGCTGGTCAGATTAAATGTAGATTCTAGGTGTTGCACTAGGACACTGGGAGACCAGGGTCTGAATCCCTGCTCAGCCATGGAAATTGACAGTGTGTCCTTGGGCAAGTCACACTCTCTCATTTTTAGAGAGAAAAACAAATTCTGCCAAGAAAAACCATGTTAGGGTTGCCTTAGAATGACCATTGAGAAATTACTTGAAAGTACACAACAACTCTAGGGCCATTAGCCAGATTGAATTTGAAGATTTCATGATTTTTTTAAAAGGACAATATAATCAAAATCCAAGATTGTGCCTCACCTATAGAAGCAGAAGAAAAAGAAATTGAAAGACTCTAATGCTGGAATCCAGGAAGAAACTGATCACACACCCGAACAGGATATGTTGATAATCATAGGCAAATAGAACACAAAGGGAAAAAACAGCTGAACCAAAGATTCTTGGAGAATTTAGCCTAGGATCAAGAAAAAAAACCAAGACAGCAACAGACTGAACCACATAAGGCCAACAGTTTGTTCACTACAAGCACATTCTTTAGGCAACCAAAGAAACCAGAGTATACGTGGATGTTGTCTGAGACCTAATATAGAAATCAAATAGATTACATAATTGGAAGCAGTACAGAGAGAAGTTCCATTCTCTCTACAAAAGCAAGACCAGGATCCGATGGCAGCACCAACCATTAATTGTCAATATCAAAAAATTAGAGTAAAGCTAAAAAAGGAGACTAAATCAATCATCATGTCAAAATGCAACCTGAAGAACATCCCTGTAGAATGTAAAGATATGTAAAAATAGATTTGAACTATTAGCCCTAATTGACTGGAAGTCAAAAAACTACACTGTAATCAGTGACACTATGAAGGAAGAAAAAATACTATCTGCAGCCAAGAAGAAAGAAAAAAGTTTCACTGGATGACAGATGAAACTTGTCAAACAGTTAATGGTAGACAAGCAGCAAAAGTAAAAGGTGACAAAAACAGGATCAAATGCTTGAGCATGCCTGTTCAGCAACTTGTGTGCAGGAACAAAGACAACTACAGTGGCCCCTTGTTATCTGCTGGGGTGTGGTTCAGGGACCCCCTGTGGATACCAAAATGTGTAATGCTAAAGTTTCATTAAATACAACGGCATACTAAAATGGTGTCCCTTACATAAAATGGCAAAATCAAGGTTTGCTTTTTGGAATTTATATTTTTAAAAATATTTTCAAGCCCTGGATGCTTCAATCCATGGATAAAGAATCCGTGGAGGATGGATTGTATTACATTAGTCAATGCAGAGAAAGAAAAGACAACAAAAAAGATATTACAAAAGGCCTCTTCCACAAAATCTGAGAAATCAAAGGGAAATTTAAACCAAGAGTTGGGATGTTATATGACCATCAGGAGAACACACTATATGATAAAGAAAAAATTTAAAAAATGATGGAAACAATACACTGAAGAACTATGTGAAAGAGATAAAGCATGACAGATTCATTCAAGGAAGAACCATTTGAAGATAAATCCACTATTTTAAAAAGTGAAATCAAACTTGAACTCAAGGCACTTTGGAGAAATAAATCACCAGGAATAGATGGCATACCAACAGAGCTGTTTCAACCGATAGAGATAGAATTCTCTCGAATTCTAACTACAAATTGCCAATAAATATGGAAAACAAAGCAATAGCCCACAGACTGAAAATACTTGATAGCCATTCCCCAAGAAAGAAAACACCAGGGATCTCATTAATCAACAGGGCATTGCATTACTCTCCAAAGCAAGAAAGTGATGGTTAAATTATGTGGCTTGAAAAATTCCAGATGTCCAAGCTTGGTTCAGAAAAGGAAGAGGTACTAGGGATAATATTGCAAACCAACATTGGATAACAGAACACATCTAAGAATTTCAAAAGAAAATCAGCCAATGCTTTATAGATGATAGCAAAGCCTTTGCTTGTGCTGCACATGAAAATCTATGGATTGCTATTATAGAAATCAATGTACCACATTTTTTTTAATTTTTGGTACATAGCTTATACTCAGGACAAGAGGCCACTGTCATGTCAAAATACAAAGTAACAGAATAGTTTGCCATTGGCAAAGGAGTCAGGCAAGGCTGCATTTTATCATCCTATCTAAACATACTACACAGAAAACTGGATAAACTTGGAGAAAGGAGATGTGAAAATTGGATGAAGGCTCATTAAGATATGTACATGACACCACTCTGCTAGACTTGGACTTGGAACTAATATTAAAGAAAGGCAAGGAAGAAAATACAAGGTTTACAGTTTATCAATTAATGTATTTTTACTAGTATAATTGTACATGCAAAATTCAATGAAGTTTCTGGCCATTGTTCTTATTTGTTTAATTTCATAAGTATTACTGAAAATAATTTTGTTGCAGGAGGATTATTTTAAAAATTGATCTGCCTCAGATGTCAAATATGTCATATCATTTTACAGATTACAGTTGACCCTCCATTTTTGTGGGGCTCCGTTCTGGACACCCCCCCTGCAAAAACAGAGGCTCATGCATATTCAAGCCTCCTAGGCTTGAATGGGGGCACCCCGTGCATACATCACTGGAAATAGTGGAGGTCCCCCCTCCACGGATATTCGAGGGCACGCATCCCAGATCCGTGAGTTAGGAAGAGTGACTGTACTTTTCAGCCACTTGTGGGGGGGATTAGTTTTGGAGCTGTGTAGAGGGTTTGGGGATCTTTGGAACAAAGCTGCCACGCTTTACAGTAGTTTTGACCCATTTGGGATTTTAGAAGGGCAATTTGAAATGCGGTGTAATAAATAAAAACCACAAACAAACAAATGCTCATTGAATTCTCACTCCCCTCAGAGCATGTTTATATTCAAACCTCAGATTATTTAAATTACAATCTTGACCTAAACCTAAGGCTTGCTGACACCTCAAACACTGGAGTGTGCACTGTGCATACAGACCTCTTAACATAAGCATAGCTTTACATTCAAGAGCAAGGACACCAGCGGAGAACCCAGAACAGAATCCAGTGGAAAGGAAGAAAGTTGTGAGGCCCAGACCTGCAGCATTATATTTTATCAGTCAGTGACAAGGTGTTTGATGTTTTTTTTAATTAGTATGTTTGCTCCTATATTTTAGTAGTTCTATGGATACAAACATGGTCTGGGGGAAGTGAAAATTCAATGAGCATTTGTTTGTTCTATGGTAAGTGTGTTGTTATATTTCATTATTCTTAATACAGATTGAACTGCTTTTCTGTATTTAGTTTGTACCACACCGGTTTATTTTAATTTTTTTTAATTAAAATCCAATAAACAGTTTCATTTCAATGGGCCTTACTCCTAGATAACTGGGTAAAGAATAGCAATAAATAAGACCTTCCACAGTCTTTCAGATATTAATAACAAGAATCAACCCAGATTAAAGAACTTTTGGACTTGTGATTTGTTATTGTGTGAGATGAGAATAACTGAAAATAGGATACATAATACAAAATATTTAGAGGGAAAATATATTTGATAAGACTAGGACCAAATAAGTATCTTGCAGCAAATCACTAGACCACATGAAAATGGTACCCGTAGTGCAAAAGTAGGTAAAAAAGCTCTCTCTCTCTCTCTCTCTCTCTCTCTCTTTTAACCTGAAAGCATCATCTGTTTTCAGAATAACACTGTGGGAAAATAGTTCAAGTGCTAGATTTCATGAGTGCATGAAAAGTCCCAGTCTTTAACAAATAAAAGCCCAAGTGAAGTGGCAGGTACAAAGAGGAAGCTTTGAACTTCCACTCTTTTAATGTGCTATAGTTAACATACATAGGAATTGTAACTTCCTTCAGAAGTGGTACTAATCAAAAGCCTTATGTGATATGTAAAGACATGCAAATGTTGCCTCTCTCACTACTCTAGCAGGGACAGGAGCAGTTTCAGTAACTGTAAATCTGAAAAGCAAGAAATGCCTAAGAATAAATCTGACCACTGGGCCAAGAAAGCATTAGAAAAGTTATGTTTAAACACTAAGAAAAACCAAGTAAATGTAGTCATACATCTTGCACTTTCATAATAAACTGATAATGGAAATAAGTATGATGGTCTACTGTTTTATGTTGTTGTTTTTTAAAAAAACACATGCGTTAGGTATTCCTAAACCCTAAAGTAGCTCTTTCATTCCCAGCCTACATAAATTCAAGCTTTGCACAGAACAAAAGGACAAATCTAATTCTCTCGGGGAAAACATTTCAAGCACCAGTTCTTATCACACACAATAGTTGATTGCTATCTTACCAATCTGTTCAGGCGAACAAATTCTTCTGGGGTTTTGGCCCATGGTGGAAGTTCAACATCAGACACAACTGTTCCATCGTCCATCACTCCAAGACTGTAATTATTGGAGTTGACAAACATCTCAGGGAGATAATAAAATTCAGGAATAAGCTCCTATATGGAAATGAAAAGCAGTGACATGTTATAAATTGGGTTTCTAGAGGTATCCCAATTATGTACACACTAATATTAATAAGAGACAGAAGAAATGTATGGAAATATATTTCAAACTTTTTGCTATCATTTCTGCTTTGTCAGTGATCTAACATTCACTCAGTACTATATCCAGCAGATACTGAACAATACTAATATGTAAAATTAAAATGAATTAAAAATTATGGAATGAAGAATGAAATAATTTCCTTTTTTAAAAAAATCTGATATTTTTATTTTCTAGAAACATAGGCAATGTGCTGTTGAATTGTAAGTAGGTAAAACAACAACACTATTTGAACAACAAAAGCAAGCATTCATTAATAATGTAATGAATATGTATTACACAAATTAATAATAACAAATGCAAACATTTCAAATTCATATTATGCCACTCACATTTTTCTCAATCCTTTTCTTAATTCCCATGTTAAAATGCATTCTAATGTACACTATTAGTGGATATTGTAAAAGATTCACCCTACTTCATTCACCACTAATGAAATACCTAAGATAGCTCCCATTTCAAAGTGCTAATAAAAATATGTTCCCATTCTCTATGCTCTCATTTTGATACACTCAGATGTCCTTATATTTACTCTCTCTAGTACCATCACCAATTCCTAGTGCACCCAACTCAGCAATTTATTGTTATTGTTGTGTACCTTTGGCTGCATCTGCACTGCATAAAAAATACAGTTTGACACCCCTTTAACTACCCTGGCTCAATGTTGTGGAATTCTGAGATTTGTAGTTTTGTGAGATATTTAGCCTAATCTGTCTATGAGCTCTGGAGCACACAAAAAGCTACAAATCCCAGGATTCCACAGGATGGAGCCATTACAGTATTTCCTGTGAATACAGGGGTCATACTGTATAGTGAAATGTCTGTAAACTGATTTATCTTTATTATTGGGGCATGCCAGATTTACAACTACAGTTTGATGTTGCTTTGTATCAATAGGCATTAAACACATTTTATGCAAATGTAGAGTGTGGTTAATAAAAAAAAGAAGCAAAAATAGTGTGACCAATAGGTATCAATTTAATATTAAAAGTGCTAATTACACAATATTTTTTTAATCTCAATAGTGTAGTTTTTTGCTTCAACTTTATTAAGAAAATATCTTTCTACATCCACAAAATATTGTGATTTAAAACAGTGATTTAAAACCATGGTTATTTATCCAAATGCATTAAAGCAACTAAAATAAACTATTACAATTTTAATTAGTTAAACATTCAAGTAATAATATATGTGGAATAAAGACAAAGTTAATTCTAGGTCCTTGTTAGCAAGTCTGGTTTATAGTAAGGAGACTAGTGTTCACCATAATACCATTACATTGGAAAATACAGGCCATGCAAATGTTCATTGGTTAGTACTGATTTCCTACTTTAGTAAATTTCTTAATTTTAAAAACATTTAAACTCTATTTTTAAAATATAGTATAATGATAATTTGTATGAATGTCCTAGCTAATGAAAACACTCTTTTAAGCTAAGCTAAACAACAGATTTTTATGCAAAATCTATTATTTTCTTGTAATCAGCACTTCGGGTATGGAAAGATCTAATATTTGTAATTGGTTCAGGGAATGATTTCATAGCAAGTAACTGGTGTAAAATTGGCCTTTCTTTTAACAAATGGAAACTACTTGCTATTTAATAAGCAGAAAAACACATTATATGCATTGGCCTCGGTGACTAACTATGTCAGAGGCCCAGTAGATCAGATTCTAAATCCACTCTTGACATGGGTCAATGGATCAGTGGTCTTCCAGATACCACCCTCAGGGTCAACTATGGCCAGAACAGTTTTCCAAATAACTGAGTGCAATGCCAGGTCATCAGATTATGGGCAAGGTCAGCCTCGAGTTGCTGAAGCAAAGACAGGAAAAATCAAGTAGGAATTAAGCTATTATCACCTCACTCCTTGTGAGAAAAACTGCTTGGCTATGCATCCCATATACAATCAGTATCTTAAAAGTGAGTTTGGGAAATGTCTAAAATCTTTTGGTGGGAAAAATATTTAGGCACTTCATGGGTTAAATGAATAAAATGGGAGTATCCCAATTCAATGAATTAACAATAGTAGGTAGAATTAATTTTAAATAATGGAGAGGGGACTTAACTTTAATTGTCATCTCACTTATTAGCTAAACATCAGACAAGGTTTGATATTCCAACTATGAATGCATCATACAGACTATTTGGTTTATTATAACTGCATAAAATAAATTGTCCCCATTTTGCTATTTTATACTGCAATACTCCAGGCAAACCACACACAAAAATGGCTAAATTTACATGTGATTTTATTTAAAATCGGCAAAATAATTACTTTTAAGAAGGACAAGCAAAACATGCAATTCATTTAATGGGCCACTAATGGCATGCCATAATAAATTTGCTTGTTTGATTGACAGTTTGATTTTTGTCCTGTTTTTGTTGCAGAAGTGGAATACAACAGAGGTGTTTTTTTTAAAAAGCTAATAAAACAAACCATTATAAATATTAAAATAACCAGTTTTAAATCAGATCAATAAATTATATTGACATATAAAAAGAAGTTAATCAACAGAAACCCTGACCATATCAGGCAGCTTGATTTTGAAGGGCTGTGTAAACATAAAGATTTTTGCCTGATAAAAGGACAACATGGAGGGGGCTAGTGTAACCCCACTCAGAATTATATTACAGTCTGGGAACTGCCAGCTAATAGACCCTCTTGTTTCCTCATCAAATGTACTTCTGTATCTCCTGCTGATCTCAAAACCATGACAGGTATTTGTATCATGACCAAATCAAAACATATCCAAGAGCAAGTGGAGTTAATGTTTTAATTGCACTCCTAGCTGTCACAGAAACTTGCAGATTTAGGTTTGAACCCAGGAGTACACCCAAGCTACAAGCCTGTGCATACAGGTAGAGTGTGAAACCCAATCAGTAAAAGTGATACTGGTTTCCCGATCTGTCTTTTGATTGAACCAGTTAGATCCCTATTCTTGGATCTGCCTTTAAACAGTCTTATTTGGTTCAAGTTTCAATGTGTTCAACTGTATTCAGTTCATTACTGACATCAGACACTGATTTAGATAAAGCTTCTTTGTAGTGCCCACTCTACAGATAATAGATTGTTGCACTGGTCCTTAGAAGCTTATATCCCACCTGCTGTACATTAATTTTCTGCAGTAGTAATTAGGGAGGGTATAGCTTACTATGTCTAATAGTGCCAACTTATATTAGGTCTTCACTTAGCACTTAGCAGAATTTCTGTCAGTTCTAAGTTGGTGAAAACATAGTCCTCCACCATACTTCATCCATTATGGAAATATACTTCGGCCACATTCCCACTTATAAATAAATTGCTTTGCGAACTGAATCAATGGATCGATTCGACAGCGGAGCATGCTTCACACTACATTTTCCCCAATCATATTTTCTTGTGAAATAAAATTACCCACTTGTGGTTCACATTCACAAATGAATCAATTGAAAATAGACCCACTCCAGACAGCCAAAGGACAAATTTAAATCGATTCCGATCCACATCTGGTTCACACTTGCACAGAATCAATTTATCCAAAAAGATGCTGAAAAAAATCAGCATCAAAAAGACATGGGTTAAATGGGTCTCGCACATGGCCCCTCTCCCCAAATCACTTCAGCTATTCGGTTCAAGTGCGAACCAGGGTCATTTAAACTGGTTCAAACTGATTTGTGATCCGATTTAAAAGGTAGTGGGAGTGAGGCCTTCAATTTTATGCTAGCTGGATTTACTGGGGGGAAATTACCAGGTTGCCTGTTGTGCTTCTCTTCAAAGGATGCAATGAGGTGTCTTAGCATTGCAGTAACATGCAAGGGTATGCCTCATTAAAAAATACAATAATGTTAGTAAAGGTGGAGGGAAGTAGAAAGAAAGGAAGGTCACATGCTATATGGATAGACTCAATTAAAGAAGTCAGAGATATGAATCTGGAAGAACCTACCATATATACTCGTCTATAATTCTAAAAATGTATGCCCTAAAATTGAGCCCAAACTCCTAGGTTGACTTATTTATGGGTCAGTATGGTAATGTGACAGCAACTCTTTCAAATTTCCCAGTGCAGTTTCTTTCCTGAGCCAAACAGATAGAGTTCTTGGTGATTGACTGATTGCTGTTTGTTTAACAGTCCCTCTCCCACCTCTACATTTCGCTGTCTTGGGAGTGGAGGCTGAAACAATAAAGCCTCGTATTGATTGCTGCTTCCCTCTTGCCACTCGCATATACGTAGTAGCCTCCAAGTTTTACACTTAACCTATCCATGGCTCATGTCAAAATCCATAATTTTGGCCCCAAAACTTGCCCTCAACTTATACATAAGGTCGACTTATAGTTGAGTACTGTATATATTCGTGTACATGTCGACCTCATGTATAAGTCAAGGGAAAGTTTCAGAGTCAAATTTGTGGATTTTGATAAGACCCATGGATAAGTCGAGGGTAAAACTTAGGGGTCTGTAAGGAAGAATGGAAACTGGAAAATACCACTTCTATCCCTCCTTCTCTGGACCTCTCCTGACCACCTAACAACACTTCCCAGGTGCTGGAGGAGAGGTTGTAACATCGGATTGAGCAAGGAAGCAAGTGTTATTAAATCAGGTGTTTTTCCCCACTAGCTACAGGATTTTTGTGAAAATTTGAATCCAAAGATCTTTTCTTTTCTTTTTACTATCAGAGGCCCTAAGGGGCACAAACATGTCTTTAGAGACCACACATAGCTTACAGGCTGCACTTTTTCCTGCACCTGCATTTAGCTGTATTTTCCTTGTTTATTTGGCATATACATGAATTGGCACTTACAGCTGAATGTAATCAATGTTCCTGAATGGCCAGATCAGTGCCTGGTGTGTAGCATGTTCAAAGCTGCTTAACAAACGTAGTCCATATGTTCTGATGTCTTTATCCCTCATTTCCTTCCCTGTTGTCAAACTTCAAGAAGCTTGTGACTGCACAAAATCTCTTCAGGTTCAACACTGCTTTAAAGTGACAGTGCCCTGTGACTGGATGCCATAATTTCTCTATATACAGTTCAGTATATATCTTCATGTCAGTGATATCAAGAGACTTCCAAGCAATGGTTTTGATAGGGTTCCTCTTGTTCCATACTTTCTGCACCTCTCTATTTACTTCCTATAATAAGGAATGTTCTCTGTGACAAGGAGTTCAAAAGTTGTTTGCATTGCTTCTTTTTGTTCCAATACATTTCACTGTATTAACATCCCACTTTAGCCCTGGGAGTTCCTGAATGAAGTCTCTGGTTGGTCTACAGTGATGTTTCTAGGGATATTTATACCAAGTCCTTCCATCTCCCCCACCTCACGACATTAGTATCTCTACTTGGTCCCTTCTGAACAGGATCATGTGAAAATGCACTTGCTGTGGTTCCAC
This sequence comes from Sceloporus undulatus, assembly GCF_019175285.1. Taxonomy (NCBI): domain Eukaryota; kingdom Metazoa; phylum Chordata; class Lepidosauria; order Squamata; family Phrynosomatidae; genus Sceloporus; species Sceloporus undulatus. The sequence continues at coordinate 145,891,655 of NC_056526.1, read as the reverse complement.
CTTTGAGCAGGTGGAGATGCTGTTTATCATCTGAGCTATTGGTCTAGCTTCTTTATATTGTTTTACCTACAAAATAGCATGGGACCTCATTAATTTCACTGTGTGGGACCAAATGTCAAAATGAAATAGATTTGTTGTTGGGATAATTTTCCCCAGCTGGGTTCTGTGTATATTTGTTGGTTTTTTGTTCACTAAAAAAAAATCTGTACATCAGATCATGTATGATCTTGGAAAATAAGTATGGTCAGCCTTAGTTAGTACCTGGATGGGAGACCACCAAGGAATACCAGGTGCTTTAGGCTATATTTCAGAGGAAGGAACTGGCAAACTATTTCTGAGCATTCCTTGCTTAAGAAAACCCTGTGAAATTCATGGGGTTGCCATAGGTCGATGGGTGACTTGGCATACTGATAAAACTTGAGTTTATGACTTCTCAGATTATGACATTTTAAAAATTCTTTCTATGTAGGTCTGGGTCTGTTTGAGTTCTTCAACAGAACATGACACTTGGGTACTAAAATGCCGCATCTGGGTTCAAAGAGTTCAGAGCTTACTGCCAACAGCAAACCATCAATATTTTTTTCATACAAAGCATTGCACTCTGACGAACATGTTTGGTAGACTGGGACCTGGCTATGTATTTTCCAGTGAACACATCACAGAACTTCCATGTTACAAACAAGTTATTCCCTAGCTTCAGCTTCCAAAAGCCTACAACTGGGTAAAGGCTTTTAAGAGGTTTCGACCTTGCATGTTTCAAATTGAATCATTAGCTGTTGCCTTGGAAACCTGTTCTGCTCCTTGTGGCTTTATTATCATGCTATATATGTGGCTTTATTATTCCTTCATGCTTTGATGCTGTTTAATTCTTTTTTTTTTTAATTGCTTGTTTTATGGTGCTCCTGTTAGTCACCTGGTGACTCCCTATGGGACTGAAAAGTGGGGTATATTTAAAAATAATATCAAATCAATTAACTAAATATGTGAGGTGTCAAGTGTCTTACTCAACTCTCACTTCACCCACGTAGTGGCCTTAGGGCTTCTGTGCAAATGATCAAGATAATGTATCTGAAATACTTGAAACACTTTCTTTTAATGCACTATCATTTATTCTACCTTGCCTGGCTCCTTTCTAATTGTGTCAGTGGAACTATGATCAAAGCAGTATATTATCAAGGAGATGTAAATGAAATAAAACAAGAACTAGGAACTTAATTTCACATCCAAATGTAAGTTAAAATGTAGATAAAATTCCATGCCTAAGATTTTCATAAGCTGTTGATAATATGAAAGGCTGTGGTGTGCACAGAGTGCCAAAAAGAATGAGAGGGGAACAAGTGTCATAAGAAGTAAATATACCACCAACATATATGTGTGTGTATGTGTGAACTAGCAGAAAACGTCACAGACTTGAAGCAATTAATAAGGAAAGTCAAGGAAGAAGGTGCAAAGGCAGGCTTGATGCTGAACATAAAGAAAACAAAAATAATGGCGATGGACGACCTAAATAAATTCAATCTAAACAATTGAAATAGTTCCCATACCTAGGATCAAACAGTAATCAAACATTGATCAGAAATAAGAGGAAGTCTGGGGATGGGAAGGGAAGCTATGAAAGAACTAGACAGAATCCAAAAGAGCAAAAATATACAACTGAACACCAAAATCAGAATCATCCAAACCATTGTATGCCCATCACTATGTATGGATGCAAGAGTTGGACAGTAAAGAAGATCAACACACTTGAAATGTAGTGCTGGAGAAGAGTGCTGAGGATACTGTGGACAGTCAAAAAGACAAACAAATGTATTCTTGATCAGATCAAATCTGAATTCTCCCTGGAAGTCAAGATGATAAAACTGAAGCTGTTCTAATTTGGCCATATCATTGAGAAGGCATAACTCATTAGAAAAGACAATAATGCTAGGAATGGTAGAGGGCAACAGAAAGAGAGGAAGACCACATGCTGGATGGGTAGACTCAATCAGAAAAGTTGCAGGCATGGATTTGCAGGAACTAAGCTGAGTAGTGGAGGACAGGGAGTATTGGAGATGTCTCATCCACAAGGTTGCTATGAGCTGGGGGCACTTGAGAGCACTTAGCAATGAATATGTGCGTGCAGGGCTTGAGTGGTTGACAAGGATTATTAGCTCAAGGTTCCAGCAAGCAGACTATCTTGCACAGCCAAGTGACCTTGAGAGTAGTTTATGGGCTGTCTCCTGGTATGAAAGAAGAACTCTGGATCTTGGACACTCTTTATAGTGACAAAACACAAATGTGTCAGAAAAGACAAGTTGCCTTCATGTGAATTAATTACTAACAGTGATATAGTGAGTTAGAATTTTAATTCTTCTAACAGTTGTGCAGTTGTGAACAGAACAGTAATAATTTAGAATATTTAGAATTGTTGAGAGCTATAATATTCTAAATTAGAATATGCTAATTCTAAATTATTCTACGTATTCTAAATAATTTAGAATATTTAGATTTTTATTTGTAATAAATAGTATTGATAATTTCCAAACTATGTTTTTCTGACTCAGGATGAAAGAAGGGATTCCTGTTATCCTCTCTGTCAGAAGAACCAGAAAATTAGTGTGGTAGGAACAGTTTCTGCTGCATTACAATAGGAAGTACCTCTTGAAATGAAGCACTTATTATTTTACTTCCTGATTCCCTGATGTTGTCTGAAGTAATGATCTATCTAACTTCAGACCAAAGAAACAGAAGAGAAACAGGGCTATTTCTTTTCCTCAGCCAAGAGAACAGTCATAACTGATGTTTCCTCATCTGTCCCTTTAATGCCAAGCCATTCTGTTATACTACCTGTGTCATCCCAACTACTGTAATCATTCTAATAGACTAACTAGTGTCTGAGTTTACTATTTTATCACTCTCTTCCCTTTCACTATATGTTATGTCTGTTATACTCTAAGTATGAATTGGGGACTGTCTTACTATTCCCTATAGTAAGTTGCTCTGAGATCTTTTTATGCTAATGAGTGAGGCTGAAATGCTTTAATAATAAATTATTAGGAAGTGCCCTTTGTTAATCATGTGCTAATTTACTGAGTTAGCTAAATTTTTAATCTCACATTTTGCAGAGCAACATCCATGCAAAGTAACCACTGCTAATTTAGCCCAAACACAACCTGACCATTATGCAGCTATTGGTACATACATATCATTCCTTTAAGATGTCTCTAAAGATCCCATCAATATATACAGTCAGTCTCTATTTTCACTCTCAAGGAAAAGGTGTGAGATGGGGAGGGATTTCTTCACTGTAGGTGTTTTCTAAACAGGCTTTTCAATTTATCTTTATCACACTGTAATCCCCTTTTCAACCCTATCATTTTAAACCATCATAAAATATATGAGAACATTATTGATATAAGGTACAATCCAATAAAAGAAAAGTATATCTATTTATTTTAAAAAATTGTATCATGCCCTATATTATAAGATCATACATACAAAAAAAACACCCCAAACAATAATAGTTTAATATAGTAAGAGCAATTTAAAGCTGTGCAGAACACATAAAGCAATTTTTAAAAATACATCTATGGTACTGCTCCTACAAGTGGAACTCATAGAAGAGTGTCTTCAGCATATCTCAGTGCCCAGGCAGGTATACATAAGGAGAGGCATTCCTTAAGTATCAAGGTCCCAGACCATAATCCCCATTTTTCCCCAAAATACATAATCCCCACTTCTTTTAGTAATTTACTTTATTATTCTATTAAAATCAGAGCAGTAAGACTCTGCTCAGGCTTGGCTCAATCATTCTCACATCATCTATCATTTATATATTTTTTCTATGAGGCAACTGTTCACTAGTTTGTTACGCTGATACGTGTATTTCATTTCATTTCATTGCATAAAATAGGACATCAATCCAAGATTAGGCAACTATACTTGGGTGACATTAAACAATACATTTGCAAAATCTGAAAAGAAAGCAAGAAAGAAACTGGACACTGAGAGTCCACAACCCTGTAAAAAATTGTTGAAAGCGCTGCATGCTGTAAGAAGAATCTCATGGGCCAGCTTTGGAAGCAATTTGTGTCAGTTGGCATCACACCCCAGGAAATAAAAGTTAGAGCATATATGTAGTCACAACCAATTCTTGTCATCATTCTATGAAAGCTAGGACTTGTGATCAAAGCATCAGCCTAATCTTGAATGACAATCTAACCTTTGTTTGATCCTTGGAAGTTTTATTTTGAAGTGATGATACTGTGTATTACCTCCTTCCTGCCTATCTGGCCTAAATGTTGGAAATTAATAGTTATATGGCAGGGTGGAAAAATGTGCAAATTACCAATGCCTTTCTTGTTGTTACTTTCTTGTCAGGTAAGTGCTAATACTACTCCTACCCACCCCCCTTGCTAAGTCAAACATATGTTTTTACTCCATAGTTATGTAGAATGTAAGGCGTATTTTACCTTCCCAAAATACCTTTAAAATATTAGACAGATGTGAACTTTGACACAGTTAACTACAATTTGACTTTTACTGCAGATAATTTTCATCTGATGGATCATATAGCAAATAAAGACAGTCATGCTCTCTTTTCAACAAAGTAAAGCATGGGGACTGGCTGAATTTAGGTACATGAATGAGACATCAAACAGCTTTTAAATTGTTGCATACAAACAATTATTGTATTCATAGAATTATGTTCTTATTGTACTAAATTAACATCAGATGCCACCAGATCACAAAAGCCTGTGAAGAAATTTAAGCAAGTCAGCTTCCCAAAACTGAGAAGTAGACTTAGATCCTGTTCAATGCCAATAAGTCTTTTAGCCACCACTCACTCCTGCAAGACTTCTCTGCCCTTCCCTTCTTTAAATGTATCTTTGTTGGAAGGATGACAGTAGATATGTTCTGTAGCAGTCAGTGATATACAGTCTGCCCTTTCTTTACATGGGGGATCCATTCCGGACTCCCCTGCGTAAAGTGAATTCCCTGTATGCTCGAGTCCCATTTAAATGAATCGGGCTTGTGCATGCGGCAGCGTGGTGGCACACATACGGCACGGGTGTGCGCCCCATTATTCCCTATGGGACGTGCCTCCCCTTCTCCCAGTGCGTCTTTCAGCATATGCTGAAAATTACGTAAAGCACACCCTGTATTCAAGTCTTTTAGTCCAAGTCTCAAGGTCAGTCTCAAGTCCTTGCAAGATACTTTCAAGTCAAGTCTCAAGTTGGGTCTCAAGTTTGGGAGTAATTTTTAACATATATAAAGGAGAAGACCCACCATCTTAACCTAACATGGATGAGAACCTTCTCTGGAACGTCCTTTCTAGAGAAGGTAAACTAGAATTCCCCTTGCAACCATTCCATAAAGCAGATTGAAACATTTTTGGTTCAGCAGGCCTTTAAGGCCTTCAGAGGGAAAGAGACTTTCATAATTGCTGTTATTGTCTATATTTGGGAGTTTGATTTAATGACCATGTTTTACCTGCTTCTAGCTCTATTGACAGTTTAATTATATTTTTAACTTTTATGCAATCTGAATTTTTAGCTGTATCTGTTTCAAAGTCTGCAAGCTGCCATGAGTCCCAGGTTGAGAAAAAGACATGATATAAATAAATATTATCATCCATTTCACAGTGTACCAGGTGCTATCATCAGTGATTCAGATAATACAGCACGCTCCAAACGGTGTGGGTTCTTTTTGTAATTTTTCTGTTGTGATCCTATCTATGGCAATTTCATTCAGATGTTTTGTCAGTCTATTTAGAATAGCTCCCAGAGCACCTATCACTGCTACAACCACAATTGTTTGCCTTTCCCACAGATGCTGGATCTTTCTCTCTCTCTTTTTGTTTGTTTGTTTGTTAACTTCCCTCAGGTTGTCCTCAACTCATGGAGACCCAATGTATGTGACATCTCCAAGACCAGCTCCACTGCTGTCCCTGTCCCTAGGACCACTATATCTATATTCCAAGCTATCTTTTCCTCAATCAGTTATACAGTATTTGGCCTTTTATGTTCTAGTTGTTTGTGAGCTTGTAAAACCTGAAGACCCATAGGATTTCTACATCACCATTTTCAACAACATTTCCATGCTTATATTCCCTACCAGACCTTTGTGGATGGAAAATGCAATTGCAGAGATAATAGAGTATTATGTATGTGGGTTACACCAACAGAATTCTGGCTAAAATCTTAATGATGAGAGAAAATAATCTTATTCCAAAATGGAGGTCACAAATTTATATATATAATGTATTTTAAAACTATTATTTGTTTCTGTTAAATGGCTATTAGCCCATTCAATATCACTGCTGAAAGGTACAAAAAGGTACCGTTTGTAAGCTCAGGACATTCTATCAGCCATGGTATTTTGTATTATTTGTGGTAGTTACACATTACTTGGCTAAACTAAATGTTTTCAAAGCATTAAGAATTAATGTTAAATTATTAAAAAAAAATTTGGCACCAAAGTTAAAATAAATAAATAAAATTATCCAGGTCATTATCACAACTGTTTATTTGATTCCTGGTATTCTTTTAATTATTCATTATTTTAATTTTGCAAAAGCACAGTGCGGTATAATAATGCAAATAGTTCCTAAGAGGACATGGTATTTCATTGTGTCTGCTTGCTGAGGTGAAAGAAATGATCTGCAGCCTTCATTACAGCACTCAGGAATAATGTTTAATAATAATATTCTCTTTATGGATGCTTATATAGCTATGGATTATTTTTAAAATGCATTATATTGATGTGATAAGGCTGAGGAAGTGATTTCTTTCTTGTTGTGTAAGGAAGTAGCTATATACCTCTTCATAATCTGGTGCAGACGTAGGCTTAAATTTATACAGTAAGTTTATATAGTAATTTCAGAATACACAGACAATAAAAACAAATAATTTAGTCTGGAACCCCATGGACATATCAAGTGTCAAACATAATGTCAAGGAGTTATATCTCCCACAATGTTTGTGACTACATACATATGTGGTCAGTAATGTATATCTAACATAATGCATTAATTTAGACTTCAGTTAGACTAAAAAGCACTGTGGAAATAGCTAAAAGAGTTTTTTTTAAAAAAAAAATAGCTCAATCCTCTGCTTTGACTTAACTATTCAGTTGTTGTTTCCACTATATAATCAAAGACTTGATTAAAGATCATACAGTACAATAATGGAAAGTTCTATGCTAGAGCAGACAGTTTAATTTATGATGTCCTCTCTCCCTGAATGGTTTTTAAGAGTTTAAAACAGAGAAACAATTAGCATTCGTAACAAAAGTGAAGACTATAATTTATTAACATACAGCCCCTCATCATAACAGAGAGGACTATTTACAAGATAAAACCAATGTAATAAAAACTTTTAAAAACAGATAGTGTACCTCTGTGCCTATGAAAACCCAAATGAATAGGTTTATTTCTAATGGGAGGTGTTACTAGGACCTGCATGGTAAGTGTCTATTTAAGGGAAGGCCAGTCTACAGTTATAAATGCTACAAACATTAATGTATAGTTGTAAATGATGAAAATGTTAGAAACTGGGATGGAGAAAGTGTGCTCCACAGACTGCATGCAACTTGTGGGGGTCTTACTTTCCAGCCACTGAAGCCCATAAGGTCCCCACACTGTCAGGAGCTGCATATGCTGTTGTCCTGTCATAACATAGTGATGGAAACTGCTATGAATCTATCCTACAGAATCTTGGGATTTGAAGTTTGGTGGGACACCAGGCCACTCTTACAGGTGGAATATCTCACCAAACTACGAATCCCAAGATTCCACAGGATAGAGCCATGACACTTAAGGTGGCATCAAACTGCTTTATTTCTGCAGTGTGGAAGCACTGTTGGTCTTTCATCCATGTCTGCATCTCACTAATTTACTGAACCAGAAACAAATCTATGTGAATACTTTTAAGTTTGTCTTTTTAAAAAGCTGTCATCTAGGCTTCCAAAAAGAGTGAAAAGCAACAACCCAATACACTTAAGTGTGGGTGGTTTACTTCCCTTGCTGTCTAGGCCTGATTAACACTATTGAAAGATAGGTAAAATGGTTGTACAGTTTGCCGTCCTGTAGTCATCCAAGTCAAGCCTTTCCATCTTGTGAGGTTTAGACCCAATACACTGGAAGCCTTGTAAAACTACAAGGCCACCCCTTCCGGCTCTTTCCTTTCTTCAGCCCATAGCAAACTCCACACAGATGGTAGCCACTAAGACACAGGGGAGTGGCTTTTACTAACAACAGTTAAGATAGAAAAGACTGCTTAGGTTAAAATTCTGTGCTTTTAATCCCTTCCCCATGACAAAAAAACAAACAAACATATATCACTTTCAAGGTATCCTGTAGGCCATCTCTGAAATTTCTCATATTTGCTATGTGGTACACAGGGCTGAAGTTTATGAAAACACAAGTCTAACACAAGCCAGTGTTTATCTTTTCATTATATTTTCATTCCCCTCCTCCCAGGATTGCAGTTACATATTGAAGCTTAACTAAGGGCCTTCGGTTTCACTGCTATACAACCTGGATTATGCTGGACCTTATACCATATATATTAGCTTCCAGACCATGACTATATAGCTAGATAGATCTCCTATCTATTAAATGTGAAGACCATCTCATTCGTTCACAGAAAGAAAATTTAATTCTCATGCAGTAAAATAAGAAAACCATGTTAGTCTGTGGGTACTTTACCCTTCTGGCAAATACTATTAGAGTTCAGAGACACATGAATCAGATTTGCTAGGAGTTTTGGCAAAAGTCTGTTTTTGCTGTTTGTAATTACCTAGATTACATATCAGTGGCTGTTCCTCCTTGACATCAGTATTTGTTATGTTAATGGAACAACATAAATATATTCAGCATGTGGAGTACATAGTTATTAATCTGGTTGCATCAAAGGTGGGAAAAGTGCACAGGTTTCAACAGACTTCTGAGTTGTAGTTTGAAAAAGTTACCATCAGCCCATTATATTAAGGAATTTGCATCATATGTTTAGAAGCATATTACAGATACAGCAATTATGATAGATTTCAAATCATTAGGTAGAGTCCTCTTTGCCTTGGCACCCATCTGTGGAGTTCTCTTCCCTTGGAGGCTCTGTTGGTAGCAACTTTAGCCAAGCTAAAACATGGCTTTTTATTAAAGCCTTTGGAGTCTAACTGATTTTTCCAAAACATACACAAACAAAACTGTTTGAACTATCTAGCCGGTTTAAGCTTGTTAAATTGTTTAATATGCTTTCAATTGGTTTCACTCGTTTTTATTAAATAATGATCAACATTTTGTATATAATCAATTTTAACATTTTCCTGAAATCTACTTAAAAAGGAAAAGATATAGACACTGTTAAAAAAAAAGCATGAGTCTCATAACATTTAACACAAAAGGAACAGATCACCACCTGTTTCAAATGCCCTATTGAATGTAACTATGGGCAGGAAAAAGCAGCTTGATCCTGCTTTATTCAAAAGCAGTTGAAATCCTGCTGCACACATGGCCCACTCCTAAGGCAGTCTGACTACGCATGGCCTGACTGCACAGCACAGCACAGCATCAAGGCGCACCATTAGATTTTTTTTGTTGTTGCCTCCCCAACATACATGTGCACTAATGCACAAATACACCGACTGCAACCTCCAAGTACCTTCCATGTCCGCCTAGATGCCACCTCATTGCATGGCTGCCCTTTTGATCAGCTACACAGTTGCATGTGCGATGCTCTACCAGTACAGGGGATCATGACATCGAAGTGAGTGATATATTTGCAAAGCAGAATCATGGATGTCCCCCATACATGCACCCTTAAACCCCCTTCACTCCAAGGCCCCCTGTTGGACTGTCTAGTTTCTGTATGTTGTAATAACATCCTAGAGTTGTCACACTTTCATTTCCTTGCTTTGCCAGAGCCCTACACTCGCATTAGGGCTTTTATATGCAGGTGTGAAGATGCACATTTTCTACCTTGAGTCATACTATCCCAACTTATTTTTGCTTTGGTTTTTAGCCCTGGAGCGTGGCTTCGGTCTGATTTCCAGCTGCTTTTAAGATGTGCACTGTCTAAACGCCCCACCTTCAAAGTGGCTGAAAATTACTTTATTTTGTCCATCTGTTTCACCACACAGTGTACAAACTGAAGTGATTTTTTTACTCTGCTGCTGCTCCTTCAATTGTTTCTCCACTGTTGAATATAAGTGCAATTCTTCAAGGCACAAACCTGTCCTTTTATACACAGCAAAACACAATGCCATTTTAATGTCTCTTGGTAAACAAATAACCATCATTGTATCAAGCTTTCACTATTAATTACATTTACAGAGCTTTACCTTGATATCAGAGGTGTCACGCTGACAATTGCGCCATGCCCGTGAAATTGAAGAAAATGTTCTGTCTGCATGGTCAAACTTTCCTCCTTGCAAGTTTAGGAAGAATGTTGTGAAAGGTTCCTAAGAATATTTAAAGAAAAAGAAGAAGGTGAAATATCTGGGAGACAGTTTCACTTTTCAATATTTAATATTTTTGACCATTTCCAAATTGAACTAGAACTTAATTTGCAAATGTTATATCTGTGGAGAGTAAAGAAAAACAAAAGAGATAATATGGATGATCAATCTATTGTGATAGAATACCACAATTTAAAAGAATAAAGTTTAGATAGGTAAAATCATGATGCCTTATATTTTGACATATTATATTTTAAATCATTGTATTTCAATGCACTTTAAATAAATGCTACTATAACTAGAAGCAGATGTAGTATAATAGTTAAGAGGAGTATACAGTACAAAGTAGAAAGAGTTCTAGATTACTATCATAACTAAATTCACTAGAGGCTTTAGGGAAAAAAATTATGTCTTTCAAATCAGTTCTCCCCACTCGAGAAGAATCTGTAAAATGGGGAGAATATTACAATATAAAGCTGCTGGGAGAAGTACTGAAATGATGGGATAAACGCAATGTATTCTTCTTTCATTAGCTTATCAGCTATGGCTGCAATGCTACATAATGATTAGCACACATTTAAATGCAACAATTTAAAGTTGTACATAAGTGTGACAGTGTGTAGGCCAGGATCTAAAATACCATTTCATTTCCACTTTTAGCTGGCCACGTAACAATTTATTCTCTTTGAACCTCAGACACTTTCCTACCAAGTCTTTATATAAACTGTCTTTAGATCCTCTGCCAGCTTTTGAAACAATTTGTCATTTAAAAAGGTGGGATGAGTGTATGTAACTAATGATGAAGTGCTTTGGATATTATGCATTATTCAGTTAAAACGTCCCTAGAAATATAGCATGAAAGGGATAGGTGAGTATGTGCAAGAGGTGAACATACCTTATACAGTTCACAATTAAGAAAAGAAAAATGTTGGAACAAATGAAAACCCTCCTCCTTCCAGTCAAAGGACACTTAAGCACATATTAGTGGATAATTACTTGAAATTAGCTAAGTACCATAAATTACCTCAAGGATTTATGTCTGCTTGTACCATCCTAACAAGGTTTAATTAATGATGTGCTGCTAATGCTTTCCCAAAGAAATTAGTTTCCATCAAATAAATCATCATTCCAGTGTATTTTACAGAAACATTGTGTGTTTTATAAATATATTATATCTCCTCTATTGCAACAATATATGTAATTATACCACAACATTATTAGGAAAGGGAGGTCATGATCATTCTGTTTTTATACAGTATCATAATGCCTTATTTTACTTTGCAGTGCTACACATTAAATACTTCTAATATGACCATATTCCATTTCTTTTTTAAAGAAGCCATAAAAACATATTTCCAAACAGGAGAAGGGGCGAGGGGAGCTTGAAAAAACATATTCAAATTTTCAAGAGGCTTATTTGAAAAATATATTCTCAGGGACAGCTTTCATATCTAACTTATATAATAAAAATATGTTTAGAATTTAAAAGCCAGGTTGCATATCTGTAACTGTAGTTTTTCAAGTGGTCATCCATGAACTCGCACAGATGGGCTATTTTCACCTGTGAAGTGCATCACTTAGAACCTTGTGGAGCTGTTATATAAGCTTTTTGATGGTAACTCCACCTTACCCACCCTCTTGACACTGTATAGCACCCTTCACACCAAATCCCTTCAGTTCCATGGATGGCACAACAGTAGCACCCAAGGGCCACAAGAGAAGCAGGACACAATGTGTGGAGACATTGGAGAAGCAGGACACACAATCTGTGTGAGTTCGCAGGTGACCACTTAAAGAATTACAGCTACGGGTGTGCAACCCATCTTCTTCTTTGTCTTTATGACTCACACAAAAGGAAGACTAGTCAAGGAGGTGAGCTAAGTAAATCAAAGACACTATTCATTTTGAAAGATGTTGTGCCAAAACAGGCAGTCCTAGTTTCAAAGAATAACAGATGAAAAGTAACTGGCCCCTATGGGAACCCAAAGTCTTATCGACATAGTATGTTAAAGCGTAACATTGAAAGATTGAAGAGCCTTCTTCAAATCATTCATTGGATTTTGCATTAATTCAGGCAGAATAATATTTCAGTTAAGAAGAAAGAAAAAAAGAACCTTCACTAAAAAGTAATGTCAGACCTGAGGACAACTTTGTTCTAGTGAAGAAGTAAGAAGGGTAAGTCAACTTGAAGAGCACAAAGCTCCCCAGCTCTCCTGTCAAGGTGATGACTACTAGCAAAGTGCTTGTCCTCACCAGCAACTTAGCCCGCACTCTCTCCTACAGATGCTGGTATACTCCCATACAATAGGTGGGCCTAGTACAGAAGATGAGTAGAACTTCTTTGTCAATGTATCATGTTTTCTACTCTCTTTATCTGAGGGCATTGAATGTGTCTTCTGAGTCTCAATTACAATCAAATTTGGCTTTGGGTGTTGCAAAAGGCAATCAGAATCAGATGTCATCACTCAGTACAGAGAGTCCACCTTCCTCAATGTTGATGGGATTGTGGAAGGAGTTGTCTAAGAATGACATGAGATCATCAGCAAGGAAGGGAAGAGTTGGATGGAAGAAGGGGTAGGGACTCTTCCTTGAATCTTGCTATAAACAAGGTTGAGTGGTTCCATCTCTTGTTGCTTAACCCGTAGATTCAGAGCTTGGGCCGTCTTAAGTACCTGTTCTGCAAAGAAGTGGACCCTATCCTTTGGAAAGGACAAGTCACATTCTCTCAATGTTCTCAGAAGGGATCATTCTAGAGGATGGCCACAAGATAGAAAAGAAGAGTCCAAATCAGAGTTGTCTGAGGAAGACAAATGATGCTGATAGGCAAAACCACATCTTGATTCTGAGGGTGAGCCCAAGGAGGAACTCAGGGTGATGTAGTCCAAGCAAGAGGCAAGAAGGCTAGTAGTGTTGTCAGTTAATCATGTTGGAACAGACTACACATGTTAAGGAGACTGTGGATTAATGACATCTGCAAGCCAATTAGGGGGAAGAGGGATGACTGGACGTGAAGGCAAGGTCACAAGTGATGATGCCACATAAAAAGTTTTAGGTGAAAGTCAGGTACAAAAAAAAATGGTCACAATAAGTAACCTCATAATAATGGTGAAAATGAGGATCGTGCACCAAGTGATAGCCACTTTCAACATCATAATAAGTCTTCTGAGAAGGAAAATGACAGTACAGTGAATGCTGTAGAGCAGACTTAGAATGTCTGCTGATGACATGCTTCTTATGAGGCTGAACATAGAACATAGTACTGACGATCCTTGAAGCCATGTTGATGAGAGCAATGGTCATCAGATTCATGTCTCACCCAACACCTGGGAAGAGATCTGCCTTGAAAGGATGAAAACAGTGAGATCACACTAGAATAAGAGGTGGAGGAATGGCAGTGGTGAGAAACACAGTGACAAGGAGATGATGGTACAAACCAGAGAATTTCTGGATACTGCACCATTGAAAGTAATTCATTACAGACCTGCACCAAAGTCAGAGGAGGGAAATGCACATCAACAACTCATAGCAAAGAGGTTGCAGGAGCAGACTGTGGAGCTGTCACCAGAGGTCGTGAACATGTGGAGGGAAAATCTACAATCTCCTCTTTGGAAGCAGAGGCCATTTGAACCTGAATAATCTAAGGATTTGGTCGAAGAATGATGCTGAGTTCCCATAGCTGGACGAGGTGAGGTGGCTTAAGTGGTGACTAGTTCTGCAACCAGAATATTTGAATTGGGCAGAGACAGCTGAGTGTTTGGCCTTCTTCTTCTGCCTCTTCCATTTCCCCTTTCTAATGGGGTGAGGTCCCTAGATGAAGGGAGTAGCCCAAGTGACTAGAAGCTCAAGAGGCTAGGCAGGCCTCTTAGGTGAATGTACGGTATCAACTGCCAAAACTAAGGCCAAATGCACTGACTTTTCCTTGGAGTCTCTGATCCACATCAGATTCAAAAAGTGATTGCTTTGTAGCAAGTGATACAGAGGAGCCAGTCTGAATATATATATATATACACACACACACAGACACACACACACACACACACACACACACACATGTTAAGGTGAATAGGAATGCTATTTTTTTATTTAAAAACAAAAGTACAGTTTACATGTGTAATATATCCATAAATGAATAATTGTCTATAAATTGATATCTTTTGTCATCATTAACAAAAAGCAAATCTTAAAGGGACGTCATCTTAATGTGCCATTGTATTTTATGGGACTTGAGTATCCACAGATTTTGGTATCCACAGGGAGGGGAGTCCTGGAACCAAACCCCAGTGGACACCAAGGGCCTACTATATAGCCCCGTAGAAACATCCCTTCAGTGCTGCTGGCACACTGGATGAAAAGGAACTGCGGAGAACTGGAGGAAGGAATGTGATTAAAAAAAAGCTTGTGTAACAGCTCTAGAAGTTTCCATATGTGCAGATAACCCATTTGTGTGAGTCACAGAGACCACAAAGAAAAAACAATTTTATTTTTGACCATCGAAAGCAAGCTATTGATTTCACTAAACTCTCAAAATCTCAGTAGGTTAATGGCAATTGACTTTAGTTCTGTACTTGAACCATTTGTTGATCTGTACAGTAATATGAAAGAAAAACACTTTAAACGATTTTACTTACAATTCTTAACAACCAAGTGAGTGTAAAACTTGCTGTTGAATAATGTGTCCCATAATGGAACTTTGGAACCTGTTCATCTTCCCATGTTTCATAGCGTTCTGCAAAGAATGCACCTCTTTTAGGATTAAGGGCACCAATAGGCTAGGGAAAAGAAAAAGAACACACTTAATACATAATGTTGGCAATATTTGTAACATTTCATCCTCTAAGTTACTAATGGACATTTAAATAAAGTTTAAGTTTTGAAGTCATTCTCTACCACATATTTTGCCTAAGTAAACATTTCAGAGTCATTAGGCACATCTTACACATAAATGCTAACAGAGTTAACTGCTTCCTCTAACAAGAGCATAATGTCACTTAAATACACAAGTAAATATTTAAACCACATAGGTGCAGCCACAAAGAGAGTGAATAACTGCTCTTGGTCAAAAATGGACTAGATATAAATACCCTTGACCTTTCCTAAAATTAAAATTGGTAACCATACCCATAAGTGAATATGGTAGGGTTAACCTTTTTGGATAAGCTGAGAACTATATTATAATACACCTCTAATTTTAAGGTCAAGGTCGATGGCCCTGCAATTTTCCCCACATGTTGTCAAATAGTGGGTATTGAACCCAGTCATTGGCAAAACAAGCCAGAGGAATTCAAGATGATTTAGGCTCTATTACAATGTTTAATTGAATGGCATGGAGATATTTATATGCATGGGAACTGAACAGTGTAACGCTACAGGAAAAGAGATTCCACCTAACCATTAGGGAGAACTTCCTGACAGTAGAACATGCTGTCTTAGGCGTGTTACAGACCATCCAGAATGGGCGGTCTGCTGCCACCGCCATTTGCAGCATGAAGGAGCCCCAGCGTCCAAACCACATGGCTCTTCCGCGCTGCAAATAAGAAGCCCCAAAATGGCGCTTCTCTTTGTGTCGTGGCTATGACACCGTGAGGCGCCAATGGCGCACTCACGGCATCATTTGCATTGTGTGACGTGCGGACGCAATGCGTCCGCTACGTCAAGATGGTGCCCCCCATGTGGAATGTGCGCCGCCATTTTGTACGGACTCGGTCCGTATTAGGGTTAGGGGCGTCCGGAAGGGAAGCCCCTTCTCAACCCTAATACATACCAAGGCAACCCTAGCACGCTGCTTCAGCGCATCTGTAACGCGCCTTAGAGAATGGTGGATGCTCCTTCTTTGGAGGTTTTTAAACAGAGACTGGATGGCCATCTGCTGGGAGTACTTTGACTGTGTATTCCTGCATGGCAAGGGATTTGACAGGATGGCCCTTGGGGTTCACAGACCACAGGCTAAATAAAGTGCCTTTGGCTACTTTGGGGGCATAGCGTTTACATGATGCATGTCCCCAAAGCAGCAGGAAGCTGTGCTGAGGCCACACTCTGGTCCAAAGGACTGGATTAAAAAGGAGTAAATTAAAAATGACTCTTGGCCAGCACACCCTGGGACCTGTAGTGGCGGGCCTCTGTGGGAGCAGGCCGTGCAGTTGCTGAAATCCTGTTTGATCACAGCCAGAGGCCACTCTTTATCAGCCGTTTGTTTCACCCCTATGACTCCAGCACTATGATTGTATATTTAAAAGCATACCCCAAAAGCGATCTAACTACTGTACATATTTGCTAACATTAAGTGGCATGTTCCAAGTCCTTCTCAAATACAAAGAAAAAGATGCAATAAATTTCAAATGTATTTTAAAATAAGCCACTCTAACATTAAAAAAACTATTAGGAATAAAACAGAAGTTTTTGATTATCTTTCTGTCAGTAGTTGCCATCACTATACAGACTAGAACCATCCAATACGTCCAATAGTTATGCAAAATTTGGCACATTTTTCCTTGATAAATTGTCTCACCAAAGAGGAGTAGCACTGACTTTGAAAAATAACAGAAGCATTTAAAGAAATCCAGTTCCCCTTTGTAACTTGTGCAACAATGAACTACACATGTAAGGCAACTACAAATGTTTAAAATTAAATAGAATTTATTTTGTTACTTAGCAATAGAATGGTTTTTCCTTTTGCTTCCTGTTGTAGACATTTTTCCTCTTATGTATATTCCTATGGACTATGTAGCAAAAAAACCCTGGAAATCTTCTAATATGAATAATAAAACCGTTTCTTAAAAGCAGATGCTACAAAAAGGTTGCTTTTTTCCCCCTGAGGCAGCTAACATATTAATAAAGGATTGGATTCATCCTGATGTTAATACTGTGTTTGTCAAAAAACAAAACAAACAAAAAAAAAACCTCCATCTGTTTTTATGTTTGGTGACATTCAACCATGTCTGGCCTTACTTTTAAAAGAGACATAAGGCCATTTGTAAATAAGTTACACTTCAGTAGCAGTGCAGTATCTGTATGGCACTGAAGCTTTTCAAAGACATGCTTTTAACTGCTCTTGTTTTTATTATTTTCTGAGTAGGACCAGCACAGATCAATAGTTATAGAATTACATTCACTGAATATAAAGCTAAAACCAATTAGGATTGATTTAATTCTCTTTTGAAAAAAGAAATAAAAGGAATCATGTGGAGATCCATACAGACAGAATGCACAGTATTGATTTTTACCCCTTCTATTTTGTTACACTTGGTTTCTGAAACCTAGCAATAGGACAACTATCAAGCCACAGCATTTTTATTTCCATGCAGGCTTTTTTTTTTTAAGTCACCAAACTGGGGGATGGGGGGCTTAGAAATAAAGAACTATGAGACTGTGCTCTGACAATGATACACTATCAGCTTACTCAAAGAAGTTACAGAGGGAATACACACATTGAATTATACATTACACAAATGCTCTGATTTATTGTGGTAATAACATCCACCTCATTAAAAGATTCTGCTTTGCTGCAGTCAGAAAGCTACATATTGTTTACTGCTATAAATTAATGGCAGTGCACAGAAGACTGTGGAACCCATGTAACAATAGATCTGTAATGACAGTGCTGTATATCACTGCTTCCACAGCAGCTTCGTAATAAAATGGAGACAGTGTATTGGGCTAATACATTCTACTAGGCTGACCCACATTTTCCTGACAATTGCTATAAGGCCTTGCAAACAGTTAACTAATTGTCTACCATTTAGGAGAGTAAAAAAAGAAGAAGATGAAGAAGAAGCAAAAACTATCCCTTCTAAAATACTCCTCTTATTCTCTTATATGAAATGTTTGTTCTTTTTTTACTATCATATTTTGAAAGGGATAACTACTGTTCTGCTTAATTGGCTTTGAAGTGGCATTATTCTCATACGGGTGCCAAAGCTAGGAAATTCCCAATTGTGATGCATCAGCCATAAATGTGTTTATGAAAACTGAGTGCCAAGAGCTGCTCACTGGCCCACACAGGAGAAATGGCATTCATAGGGGGGAAAGCAGTCCTTTGACCTACAGTAATGCAATATATCTTACTTATTGCAGAAATAGATGCAGCAGTAAGAGAGATGCAATTATATGGTTAGATACTGCTAAAAGAGCTCAAGTTTAAACTGAGAAATACAAGCAGAAGCTAACCATGTTAATGATATGTTTTTCAGGAATAAGCAAGGAAAGCCCAGAAAGGGATCTCAGTGATTTATTCAAAACCTTCAGATAATAAATTGTGCTAGCTTTCTTTGTGCGGATAGATCTCCTCTTAACAAAATGCATTTGTTTCAGTATTACCTACAAGCTTAACAGATAAAATGGAAGTAATGACATAATTAAACATTAATTAAAAATAAACTAAAGCAGCAACACAAACCAATATTAATAAATCAAAACAATATAAAGCAACAGAATTCACATCTATCGTATGTACCAAAAGCAAAAGGAAACACAAAGCCTCATCAGTTGCTTCCAACATTCTTCCCTTAACAGCCATGTTTTAACCTGACAGGCAGCAGAATAAACTGAAAGATCGGGCCAGGTAGGTTTCCCATTGGAGGACCTTTCACAATGATGGTGCCACAAAAGGACCTGCTCCAAGTATTCACCTACTACAGTAAATGGAAAGAACATGATAATGCACTGTTCTTTTCCCAGAGCAGCAAACAGAGCAATGGTTATGGTCCAGAAAACAGATTCTTTAACATGAGTACTGTATCTGGGAGCTACTTTTCCTGCTTCCCACAAACTATAAATCTCCAAACTGCTTGGTGATATTGACACTGTCCATGAGTATTGCAAGCTACACAGCCTGAATGGCCCCACATTCATCTCCATACCATGCAGTTAATTTCATAATAACAGCTTAGAATAATGTTTGGGATTTTTTTTAAAAAAAAAAAACCTCTACACTATGTCTGTTTTAGCTATTTTGTGTTAGTTGTACTGTAACCCATGTACCGCATACCATGCAGGTTCAGACAAGTCTACATAGGGACCACCAAATGCAGTGTGCAAACAAGAATCAAGGAACACGAGAGACACTGCAGACTGGGCCAGCCAGAAAAATCAGCAGTAGCAGAACATGTTACAAACCATCCTGGGCATAAAATACTCTTTGAAAACACTGAAATTCTGGACCATGCCAACCACTACCATGTCAGAATGCACAGGAAAGCCACTGAAATCCACAAACATCTGGATAATTTCAACCAGAAAGAAGAAACCCTTAAAGTGAACAAAATTTGGCTACCCGTCCTGTGTAATAGCAAAATAAGGACTCAGCAAATCCACAAAAAACTATGGATGCCGGTCATGAAAGCCTTCGACTTCACATCTCCATCCTTTGTGAGGCCACAGGCCCCCTTTGTAGGTGGAGGACACTGAATTTCTCAAGAAGCCTTCATGCTCTTGCATCAGGGAAACTTTAGGTGATGTTGAGGGAAAACATGCCAATGCAATCCAAAATACTGGGGAAAAAAGGGTTTTTTAAATCTTTGTTGGCGGTAAAGAAGGAGATTTCAGCCTGCAAGAAATACCCCTTCGTACCATCTGAACTGATAACAAAGACAGCCAAATGCAGGCATATGACTAACATCTTCATTTTTTTCCTGTATGGTTTTTAACACCTTGCCTGATGAAGAGGCCAGTGGAGCTACGAAAGTTTGCAACATGTTATTGTGCATTTTGGTTGTCCCAATAAAGGTATCCCTCTTTGGGGGATTTTTGTTGTTACTGGATTTGCTATATGGTCAGCACGGCTACCCCTGATGTTTTTTTGTCTCAAAATTAAACTGCTATAAATAATGACATTTTGATTTCTGTTTGTAAGGACTGTGAGCTTCACTGAATTCAAATACTTCGACCAAACACTGGGATATAAATCAAGTAAGCTAGGAAGCAAATAATATCAATTACAGTTTTTAAATCTATTAATTACCTTATCTGTTAGGACAGGAGTCATGTATGCTATGTGAAGCTTTTTTAAAGGCAGATGCCATTCCAGCTTGTATTAACAGATGTATAATATTCCTGAGATCCAGTCACATTCCAATTAGCAGTGATTAGACCTTAACCAGAGCACTGCCTTATGTTTTGCTCACCTCATTTTGAGATAGAGACCAACAAGTTGGGTAGATATTTAAATGACAAACTAAAATAATAGTGAAAAGCTACGCACAGAAGGGAAAAGAAGACAGAACAGGAAATCTTCTATTACCCTCCCCCCCAAAAATATATGTTAAACAATGATCATATACCAAAGCCACTAAAGGAGGACTAATTGATTTAACGTACAGCAAAACAAGACATACTTCTAACTACATTTGGGAAACGGATCAATTGTTCGGACAGCCTTAGAGACATAACATATCTAATTTCTTAATGGATTGTATGCCTCCCTCTCAGCCCCTACGTTCTGAATCATGTGTTGTTGTTGTTGTTTTTTGCCAGACATAGAAATAATTAAGGCCTGCATCATCATAAAAGTGTTGTTAGTGATTAGCCAGTGGAAAACAGTGAAGAAACAAGCTCCACGTACTCTAGGATGGTCAACTATTTATTCAGTGTTTAAAAAGCCCAATGCGTTTTGGCCACAATGAGAAAAGGCCTTCCTCAGGGGCCTTCCAAAGAATTCAGTAGAGTTCTAAATACTCTCTAAAATACAGGACCATAGAGATTTGCCCTATTCAAAATACAATGGCAATTGTACTGAACTACTACTATAACAAATAAATACTACTGTAACAAATAGATAAGATTTACAGTGAGTTGTTCCTAAGAGTGGTTCTACTCATTTCAAATACAAGGGTGCCTAAAAGAGCCATGGATTTCTTGCTGGCAAAAATATATTTGCAAATAATGAAAGGCACTGAACACACAATTATCTCTAATACAGTATTTGTTTATTTATGTGCTACTTAAATCCTTTTGTGAAGTTTCAGTGTATCATTTTCACACAATAAATAATATCAAGAGTCACAAAATAACAACAGCTTTTGGACAATGATTCTATGATTTTATGTGTGTATAAACCTGAGATAAAACCAACCATTCTTGCAACAACGTTATTAATTTAAAAATACAGAGGAGATCTTTACAGCATTTCCCCCCAATAAGCATCACTATAGCAAAGAAATACAGATAAATAGCATTTGGTTGGATCATTTAAGGATCATATGCTTTGTTCATGGCTCAGGCAACTATTTTGCAGCTGCCGCTTTATCTAACTGACAAGTATAACCAATGGACTGTGATAAGCATTTTTATCAAACCCATGGGTATTTTGTTGTGTACATTGAAGAGATGGTGTAAATGCTATTACTGTTATCACTTTGCACTCCTGATTTGATTTAATAGCTTAGAAATATATCCAAGCCTTACAGTTTTATAACTGTATTTTTTTTAAAGGTAATTTATTTAGGTAGTCTTGGTTGAAGAGATACTTAAATATGTGGTAGCCAAATACGTACCGCCAAAGTAAGCAACCAACATTTTTGCAAACACTAGTTATGGCAGCAGTGACCTATGCAGTTTTCAACCAACAAATCCATACAGACATATCAAAGCAAAATAAGTTATTTTTCAAATGAACAAACAGAAATGTAACAATAACAAACCACAGGGGGGAGCAAATTGGCAAAGGGGTGAGACAAGGCTGCATCCTTTCACCCTATCTGTTCAACTTGTATGCAGAACATATTATGAAAAAAGCAGGTTTGGACACTGAAGGAGGAGGAGTGAAAATGGAAGGAATAGCAACAATCTAAGATACGCAGATGACACCACAGAACTAGCAGAAAACCTTGAAGATCTGGAACATCTATTAAGGAAGATCAAAGAAGAAAGTGGAAAGGCAGGCTTAATGTTGAACATAAAGGCCCGATACAGACAGGCCAAAATAAAGCTGCTTCAGGTCACTTTGGAGATATGCTGTTTAAATGTTGCATGCATCCTAAGAGTCCGGAAGCTGTGCCAAAGCTGTGCTCCAGTCCTTAGGAATGGATTGTGGCTTTGGTACAGCTTCCAGAGTCTTAGAACGCATGCAACATTTAAACAGCATGCCTCCAAAGTGACCCAAAGCAGTTTTATTTTGGCCTGTCTGTATGGGCCCAAAGAAAACAAAAATAATGACCACTAGGACCTTCACAAATTCAACCTAGACAATGAAGAAATAGAAATAGTAAAAAAATTCCCATACCTGGGATTAAACATTGATAGAAATGGGGACTGCAATTTGCCTGGCCTGTTATAGGCAGTCACAGACATCTACAGTAGGATTGGCTACAGTAGCCTCCTATTTCCCCCCAGATTTAATGCAATACTGTATTCAATGCAGACACACTGCTGTAAGCTGTTACTAAGTTTGTGTTTTTCCAATCTTTCTTCACAATTATTCCAATGCAAATGTTGCTAAAAACTTCCAAGTAGACAGATGACAAGGAAGAAAGGGGAGGCTGGGCTGGTATAAAATACTTTGTAGCTTCTTTGTCAGTGGCTTTACTAACTGAAATGTGCCACTACTGAAAATGCAATTGGGATGTTTTTCTTTGTATCAGTGTGTAACTTGCTGACTCTGCATCAGAGAAACGTTCTGAGAATTGAACAAGCATGAGGATGTGTTACATTCTTTTTTCTCACAGTGTTGTTCTAGAAGTTGTTACTGAAACTTGTGCATGATGCTAGTTAAGTCTCTACTGGCAGATATTAAACAAAGAACATAAAAGTTGTGTCCAGCTGTGGGACTCAGAGGATTGAATCCTTGATTGAAATGACATCATATGGACAGAGTCTGAAAATTACTAAATTCGATTCCCCAGAAAGGTTGATTCAAAAAGGCCTCTTTCAAGTAATTTTTCACCAAAGTTTCAGCAGAAGTAGTTTAGCTCATGTTGTTTTTTTTCTTTTACACTCTTGTCCCATCTGATAGCAAAGGTTCCTGGTTACCAGATTACATGCTAACTACTTACAGTGCAAAGACTAGATTAAAAATTTGCACAGTAACTGTCAGGAATAGTAAAGCATCTTAAAAGGCTGTTCAATAAATAACACAGTGAAATGCAAACAGTAATATATATTAAGATTTTTTTCATTGCATAGTCATCATCATGCAAGATATCCATTAATACCTTCTGTT
Organism: Sceloporus undulatus; assembly: GCF_019175285.1. Taxonomy (NCBI): domain Eukaryota; kingdom Metazoa; phylum Chordata; class Lepidosauria; order Squamata; family Phrynosomatidae; genus Sceloporus; species Sceloporus undulatus. The sequence goes on along the minus strand of NC_056526.1, from coordinate 145,868,068 downwards.
TTGTTTTACTTTTAATGCCAGCTGAGATAAGTACAATGAAATCCTATGTTTCTTTATTAAGATGTTCACCTAATTTAGTGGAACTCACTCCAAAATGAATGTACAATGGTGCACAGTTGTACTTTCAGTTGAAATGTGGTCAAAAATGAACCTAGCAGAATTAACAAAAATTATTTATAGAACTATGTAGTGATAATGTTCTGGATAGTAACCAAACTCTGAAAAAATGTCTGCCAAGAACATAGCATTGATCGAAAGAGTGCTTAAAATACAGCAAATAAAAAAGTGCCATCTTATCAACTGCAATTAAATGCAAGAAGAATAGATCACAAGGTGAGATGCAGATGTCAGAGACACAAACATTTCACTGCTATACCTGAACAGTGCTTAGAGAACAGGAGCAGCAATAAATCAGCACACAAGCAGATGTGTCCCTGTGATATTGTACTAGAGGTTAAAATAAATACAAAAGAAATCCTTCTGGATTTGTTAAAAACTACATGCTTGCATACAGCTTAAATTGTAAGCACTGTATCCCAGCAGAACTCTTACACTTTTATTTTTGAGCTGTCAAATGAGAAGATATTCTCTAGATGTAAGATCATCATTATCATTTTTTTAAACACAAAAGATACTTTGCTACCTTGATCTTATTTTGCCCTCTGGAAAAATTTGCCACAGTTCTAAGCAATTCACCTTGCACTTGAAAACATTTTAGAACAAGGTAATTGCTAGTAAATTCATTTATGACAAGAAAAGGAATATCAAAGCTTACATAAAATGAAGTAATGTCATCTAATGGTATAACTTCAGTGTCATTTGACAGCATCAAAAATCCAGCAGGCCAAACTATTTCTTCCATATTCCTTACTTAACTTCTGCCACAGTAGGCTTACAATGGGCCTGCTGCAAAAGACTGCTAAATCTAGCCCAATATGGAACCCTATCTGGACACGGAAAATGTGGGGAGCACTATAACTCATAGGCTTGTGGCAGTTTCTTATCCCTTTCTGTGCCAGTCATGAAGGGTCTGGTGGAGACTAAAAGATTTATTCAATCTACCACAAATGTACAAATAGACATACCAAGTGCCATTCACATTCAGAGATCTAGTCCACAGATTTCCAGCAGCCTATGGAAAGCCTATGGTCTATAGCTTCATATGACAGAATACAGCTGCAGAAAGCGCTGCTGATTGTTTTCTCCCCGGAAGAAAATTAGCTGTGTTGAGGGGAGGGGGTTCTTCAAGAGTGTAACAAATTTGTCTTTATTGCCACATAAACATCCATATCTTCAGGGAAGACTGAAACTTTAAAAGCTTAATTCGTACTACTCCGTAGTTGCATGTGTCTTCTGAATCCAAGTCAAAACTTCGCCTACCTAGAAATACTTTTTAAGCAGCATTCCTACTGTCAGGTCTCTTCTTCCGTGGGCTGGTCATCCGTGGACTGGAACATCCGCAGATGACTCCACCCCATTCTCCCCAATGGCAGCATGTGCATATGGCCAAACCAACACAGCTTTGCACACATCATGCCACTATTGCAAACAATGAGACTTGAGGTCCCACAGGTTTTCTATCCACAGCCGGTGTAGGTGGGTCCAGAACAGAACCCCTACAGATACAAAGAACTGACTGTACAAGTATCCCATCACACACTTTATAATTTATTGACAAGTACAAAACAATAGGAGACACACAGTCTTACGCATATATTTTATAAATAATAAATGTAAACACCATGTGAAAAAAATACCTTTGACAAATCTCTGAAATTACTTGGAAGTGTAAGATCCAACTCTTCTGATTCATAGTTTGTGATTACCCAAGGAAATACCGGATACTGGTTTAAGTCATTGTAAGAACGTCCTGATGAGCAAAAATTTAAAAACAAAAGTTTTTAAAGGCAAGGGAGTTAAAGAAATTCCACATCTTAAAAATATGATATTCTTTGAAAATTTGACCCATTATAATAATGTAAAGCAATTATAGCTTCTCCATTTTACCTAGCCTTCTAGTGAACTCTTTTGAGCTTCATGATAACCTGAAAGGAAACTAAAAAATGTACACAGGTCACTGTTTATACAGTTTACTGCAGGTTTGGTAGACCACAAGTTAAACATGAATCAGCAGTGTGATGCAATGGCCAAAAAAGCCAATGCAATTTTAGACCTCATGGACATGATTATAGTGTCCACATCAAGACAAGCAGTAGTGCCACTCTAGTCTGCTTTGGTCAGACCTCACCTGGAATACTGTTGCCATTTCTAGACAGCACAGTTCAAGGATACTGACAAACTGGAGGGTGACCAATATGGTAAAATGTCTGGAAACCAAGACCTCTGAGGAATAGCTTAAGGAGATAGGTATGTTTAGCTTGGAGAAAACTGTGAGGTGACATGGCAGACATCTTTAAATATCTGAAGAGAGGTCCAAAGAAAATTAAGAGAGCTAGTTTTGTGTTGCTCCACAGACTAGAACATAAATCAATGGATTGAAGTTACAAGAAAAGGCATACCATCCTAAACATTAGGAAGACAATCTTTACCATAAGGCTGTTCAACACAGACTGTCTTGAAGGGCAGTGGACTATCTTTCAATGGAGTCTTTAAACAGAGGTTTGTAGTGCTTTCGTTCTGTATTTCTGGAAAGTAGGAGGTTGGACCCATGGTCCCTTCCAAATCTATGATTCTATGATAGGTCAGCAGATGTTATGAGAGGACAGTTAACAATTTTCTAACTGATTATTATGTGGATCTACTGTGTGGAGATACTGTAGTAGCACCATCTTATTATTTTTTGTCAGCATTGTAAAGTATTTCATTGTACAAATGAAATTAATGTTCTTTAAAACAGCCCATCAGTAATAACAGATGGCTTAGAATTCATATTGTACAAGGAAAGGAATGTTCCAAGTACTATAGCAAAAGATATATAGACTGGATATATACTAACTTAAATCCAGTGTTGTGCAAGCAAACACTTGTTAGTACAACAAAACTTTTTCTTCTCCCTTCTCTAGACCTCTGCACTGCCCCTCCCCCCTAAAACTCCAGAGAGCTTTCTAATACTCCAGAACTATTTTTGTGGTGGCATGATGGGATGATGGGGGAAGAATCATTCCCTCCTGGTTCTGCTAATGGAAGATGTCACTGGAAACTGACAACGTTAGGATACTGACACTTAAAATATCCACAGTGCAGCTAAGTGGTGGTGTCATAAACAAACATCCACATTCCCAGAAAATTCTATAATCCTATAATTATTACCTGCTATTGTGTTTAGAAATATGAGGTATTCAAAGTTAGAAATTTCTCGGTGCTGCCATCGCTGGGTCATATTTGATGCTTTAAAGATCTGACGTGGACTGGCCATAGAAATGCGCCTGAAAGGTAAAAAATAAATATGTGGTATAATGTATTGTGAAATCATGATAAATCTATTTCTAATTTTATTACAAATGCAAAGTGCTGTGCTAATTCCAGCAGCAATCTGAATTTTACTTAAACTACTGTAATTCTCAAATGCTGGCACATCATGTCACCCCCATCTTGTCATATAGGATCATATGGGGGAAAAAGATCTATGAAAGCAGGCTTGTGAACACAAAGCAGCTAACAGCAATTTAAAAAAAATCACAGTGGCTTAAAGAAGTTCCATTGTGGCCATGGAAATGACTGCTAAGACATGAATCAATCTATCAATGGATTGTTTGTTTTATCTTCTGGTTTCACTACCTGATTCTGTACATTTAAAGGAATACTATGGAGGATATCTTCATCCATTCTGTATTTGTGAATTAAGTCTCTCTCTTCATTATTGTCAATCACAACTAAGGCTGTATCTGCACTGCAGATATAATCCACCACTTTAACTGACAAGCCTAAATACTATGGAATTCTGGGAACTGTAATTTGTTGTGGCACCAGAGCTCTCTGACAGAGAAGGCTAAATGTCTCACAAAACTACAGTTCCCAGGATTCAATAGCATTGACCCATGACAGTTAAAGTGCTGTCAACCTGGATTATCTCTGCAGTGCAGATGCAGCCTTAGTTCTAGAAAGCTATATCCTGCCAGCTTTCTTTTCCATTTGCACCAGGCACAATTTCTGACCACAATCAAGAAATTGTAGGTATTGAACTGATACATCTGGACATTAAATCAGAACAATTTTCTTCTTCTTGCCTCCTGTTTTTCTTCCCATTACTCCCTCCAACCCATATCACTCACTCTATTTGGAGTAACAACAGTGCAGTCTAATTTCAGTCTTGATTTCAATGATTAATCAGAATTCTATTCTAATTTCCCACAAAGATTGTTTTTAACAATTGTTTTATGTATTTTCTAAATATGCTATGCTTCATTCTAACTTGTACAATCAAACACCAACCCTAGAATCCTTCTCTTGACAGACCATGACTGTAACACAGAAGACAACCATTTCTACATCGGGTAGCATGGGGATAACAAATAAAAAGACAGTGGTATTGAAACACACCTTCAAGTTGCCTGTTGACTTATGGCAGCCCCATGCCTTTCATAGGATTTTATCAAGCAATGGAGACTCAGAGATGGTTTTGCCAGTTCCCTACTCTGAAATATAGCTACAGCACTTGGTATTCATTGGTGATCTCTTATCCAAATACTAACTATGTCTGACCCTGCTTAGTTTCCAAGAGCAGACAGGTTCTGGTGCCTTTAGGCTATTTGAGCACTACTTTTCTTGTTTCTATTTAGCTATTTAATTTATATGTTGCCTTTCTCTTGGTATGAGATCCAAAATAGCTTATCAAGGCCAAAAACAAGATTAATTAAAAATCTAATAATAAAAAAGTTAAATAAAACAATTAAAGGTTTGTGACATTAAAACACCATTAATTCTGAAAAGTATAAAATAGTTAAAAAGCATAAAAATAAAATTAAAAATACAGCACACACACACGCACACGCTTCTTCACTTTTCTGGTTATGGGATTTTTTTGTTGTTGTTTGCAAAAGCATAAATGAAGTTGTTTAGAACCCAGGTATTCATAATACCTGGTTTGGGGCAGTCCAAAACTAGTACCAATTCCAACACGAGGTAGACAATTAACCACTTTTTTAACTGTTGCAGGATCTGGGAAATTGAACATGACAGAAACTGTAAAAAAAAAAAAAACAGAAAAAGATTAAGACATTATTCGCTGTTTTTTTAAATGTTGAATTCAGAAAGTGCAAGACATATATCTTTAAGATTCTTCCTCATCACAGAGTTTGCTAAGTATGAGATGGTTTCACATTAATTAACTTTATCAGGATAGCAGGATTAGCCAATGAATTTGCTTATATTAGTTTGTGGGAATTTCTGTCTTCATTAGTCTGATGAAAGCACTTACAAGACCAATTTTACATTACACAATCATAGTTTTTCATATCACTTTAACTGATCTGGCTCCATCATACAGAATCCTGGAATTTGTAGTTTCACAAGATATTTAGAATTCTCTGACACACCTAACTACAAATTCCAGGAAGGAACCATTCTGTCAACTACTGTAATAATACAGTGTGAAGGAGGTCTTCCTCGCATACAGAGCTAATCCGGAGATAGGGATATTGGTCCACAATTAAAACCTGCAGCGAATGCTGTAATGCACTTGGAAGCTTCCCAGTCCATTGAACATAAAGGGCAGCACAGGACTCTGTAACAGAATTCAGCTGCATGCAGTTACTGAGATCCCATTACTGAGAACTATAGCACGTTCCTGGGCTCAAGAAAACTCCTGAGCAGGGTTGTTGTTGTTGTTGTTATTATTATTATTAGATTTTTTCTTTTATTTACTTTTTACTTTTTTATCATACCCAATAATTTTTATTACACCGTGTATAATACATATTGTACAATCATGTTTCATATTATAATTTTCTCCCCTCTCTCACCACCCTCCCAAATAAGAAAACAGCATAGAGAAATTTACAATCCAATCAAATTAACAAACGGTTTCGGAGATATGGAAAATATTATTGATTATATTATTAACTTCTTAATACCCCATTTTACCTTTCACGTTCTTAATTACTATTTCCCATTTGTCTCCCCATGGTTCTTTATTGCTTTCCCCAATATATTTTAATCTTCTTTCCCTAAGGAAGCTGAATAGTATATATTCTTTGGATGGAGAAATAAATTAAATTGGAACAAGGCTTACTTATTTAAAAAGACAGGGCTATTATTATTACAGAGATCATATTGTCAAGATGCTCCAGAGACTAGGATGTTACAGGAAAAGAGATTCTACCTCAACATTAGGAGGAACTTCTTGACAGTAAGAGCTCTTCCACAGTGGAACACACTCCCTCAGAATGTGGCGGAGTTTCCATCCTTGGAAGTCTTTAAACAGAGCCTGGATGGCCATCTGTCAGGGATTCTTTAATTGTGAGTTCCTGCATGGCAGTGCGTTGGACTGAATGGTCTCTTCCAAATCTATGATTCTATGATTCTAAGGCTAAAAGGGCAGGTCCCAGAAGTAAGACAGACCATGTCACAAAGATTTACAATATCTATGGCTCACTTTCTGTCCTCTTCTTTCATTTGTTTTTAGACATTCAAATACAATCTTGAGACAGGAAACTGTTGTGTCTAATCTTACAACTTTTCTATGCAAGCATATGAAAATTCATTCATGGTGAAAAGAGGAGCTAAGGAAGAAAGATCCATGCTCCTTCTCTTTGCCACCCACCTCTTAACAGCTATCTTGCAGAAAGATGGCAGAAGGAGGTAACGCATCCCATGTGAGACCAGTATAGACTTCCTCAATCTGGTGTCATCAGACTGTGGACAGTGACAATGTGAATCTCAAGGGAAGTTACTTTTCTTAAGTTGATCATTTTAACTGACAACAAAAGTAACATCTGAGACAAAATATAAGCCTGTGGATCTAATGCTGTCACTTTTCTTCTCCTGATGAAGAAGCCAGGGAAAATCTGAAAGCTTGCATGATGCATTTTTGTGCACTTTGGTTGGCCAATAAAGGTATTGCTGTTTTGTACTTTTTATTTTTATTTTGCTTTATGGCCAACATGGCTATCCCTGAATACGTTTATTGTGTTGACTACAATGTTGAACACAATTCAAGGGCACCAGATTGGGAAAGGCTGGGCTACTAATTGGTGTACTAATGCCTGCATGAATGATTGTTCATTTGTTTATATGCTGACTTTCTCCCAGCATGGGACCCAAGATGGCTGCATGTTTATGCCATAGGTATTGGCTGCATTTCCTTCTGTGAGAGTAGGGAGCATACATGGTTCTCCTCCCCCACAATTTACCCTCACAAGACTCTATGAGAAAGGTCAGACTGAGAGAAAGTGGCTGGCCCAACATCACCCAGTCAGTTTTATGGATCAGTAGGAAACAAGAAAGCGTATCTCATAAATCCTACTCCAGCAACCACACCAATTTCCATTGTCCAATGTGCATGTCTGGGGAAATTTTCCAAGCAAAGATGTTTGAGAGCTAGTTACCACACACTTCTTTTCACCACCCTTCTTTTAACTGGTGTTCCCGAGAGGCTGCAAGAAGTAGGGAAGGGAAGGAAAATATCAAATGTCCCCACCCATAATATCTGCTCCTCTTCCACCCCTTCTCCTGCCAGAGCACACAAGGGCTATTCACATGCAAGTCAGAAGGGACTGAATGTTTATATATAAATAATGAATCACACTTTATAAGCCCTCTCCAATAAAAAGTAAAGAAACAGGAAAATGTAATCTAACACAGACTGATGTATATTTCAAGTTCTCAGAACCCATTTCCAAAATAATATTACCTCTGTTTGCCATAAAGATTTCCAGAGCTGTGTTTTGCAAGAGATATCGTCGAGAAAAGACTGATCGAATATCCGAGAACAGCCATTTCCCATGGAGTCCTTCTGTATAAGCAAGTATCTAACAAATAAAAAGAAAAAGAGAAGAGATGCATTGGAAACAAGCAATTGTTCCTCTCTCATGGACCTAATGGTTTATTGTGAATTCACATGATTCCATTCACTGTCTTTCTTCTCTTTTCTCTTCTCTCTCTCTCTCTTTGCTTTCTTTGTACCTACCAGACTTGTCAGTCCAGACAATCTAAACAATTTGCACAATCCATGAAGGGTTACTAGAATGTTGTTTAAGAGCCCTAAACAAGTGGAGCATCCAATGGGATGGCATCTGGGAGGACATGCGAGGTGCTTGAGGTTTGCTGGCAGTGTGTTTGTGCGAGGGTACACATGTATGGTGGGGAGGCAACAAAAAAATTACCCAGGGGCACAGGTTGAAGCCACACCGTGTGGTTGGGCCATGCGCATTCAGCCACCTTGGGAACAGGCTGTATGGGCAACAGGGTTTTGACCTGCTTTGGGGAAAAGCAGGATTGAGACACTTTTTCCTGCCTGTCTGCTCCGGCCTTCAGTATCAGGATCTCAGGACAAAACTGAATCTTTTTCTTATTCAATAAAATTTCAGAATAAATTATATCCCTGGATTTTGAATCTCTATTCCTCTATAAGCTAAAAGCAATTAAAGGCACAGGACAGGTTTTGGAAGTGGGTGTATAACCTAGAATGATGGATTCTGTATCCAGTATAAAGTTTTGCAGGAAGAAAACAATAATTCTTTGAATACTAGAGATATTCCCAATATCCTTGATTTTTCCAACAGTACCAGACAGAGGGCAAGTTTAACTGGTAATAACAGGATAGAAAACTGGACTAGCAGAACCTCAAATATAGCCACTGAAATTCTAACAAGCACTGCTGAGCAAATTATGATGCATTAACTGTAAGAAGTTATCAGTTTGGAAGCAGCTGAGGTCTGCCTAAAACAGGCCTTCATTTCACATTGGCCTAGTATCTGCCTGGTCTATGGATTCACTTCAAAGTCTCTGGAGTTCAATTAAAACTGGATTAGGTGAAAGCAGACCTTCTTTGGGACTTTCTGTTCTTGGAAACTCCACACATACTGACAGCACCCTAGACAGAGGTCTAGCCCTCCAATGAACCAGTTACTATGGAAACTGCATCATTACTATTGCTCCACTGTTATCACACCAGGCATATTAGCTGCAGAGATACAAAATGCACACATATCCTCCTTCAATATATACTTCATAGGGCATCTTCAGAAGTCTATGTCTTCATTTGTTCCTACTGCTTGACCAAACAGATGTACATTTTCAGTTTACCACGCAAAAGAAGCAATCAAAGTACTGGTATTGATTTAATAACAATAAAAGAAATCTGATGCTCGTGTACAGTGAAATTTTATATATATTGACAGAGAAGTAGAACTTACTGTCTAGTAAAGCTGTAGTATAGGATTGAAACTGTCAGCTACAATTAGCACTCCAAACCTACTTTGACAATATCTCACTTTAAAAGATGCATAGTTTCCATTTATTTCCAAACACCATTAATCTCAGTGGGCCTTTTTCTTTGATTAATGAAGGGCAGGGTGAAGAAATAACTAATTTTAGTTTTTTAGATGGGAAAAACTCATTTCCCAGTATGCATAAGAGGTACCAGGCTGACTTATACTATGCAATTCCATTATCTCATTTATGAGCATTTATAGGCGGTTCTTGAACACGATACTTTAACACAGCATCACACTCTGTTGATGTTATAATCTGTACAATTATCTTGAACTTCACATGAAATGAAATTCCCACTAAGTTTAATAGAAAGTGCATCTGTAACATTCTTGTAACTATCATGAACACAACAGGGATTCCACACAAATTGTTTTGGTTAACACATCAAATCTCTTGCTTAGGATCACCCTGAATCCTAGGTCTGGGGAAAAGGAAGGATATCAATAAACTAAGATAAAGGTTTTCAACAACACAGAGACATACAGAGTAAAAATAAAATTTCTTTTTTCATTTACGTACACCAAAAAACTAACATATCGGTGATCATGGGCATATGTGTAGTCTAGAGGCAATTAAATCTGCAAGTGCTTTGCAGAGCTAACAGTAATTTAATAATTGCATCATTTTTATTCGTTAATGCAATATAAGTCACTTGACTTGTTATGAACCATAAAACTAGGAAATAAAATGTCTAAAAGTGAATTTCAAAACCAAAATTTGCAGCCCTAGAGAATAAAAATGCACAACACACAATATATGACATATTACAGGAAGACTACAATAGTACATTTATTTGGTGCTTATAATGCCAATTTTATGCCACTTCAGCAGAAGAAAGTAAATAATTTAGACTAATGTTGAAGCTTTCCTTTAAACTCTGGTGTCACCATCACCAAGCTACTTCTCTCAGACAGACATAATGAAATCTCATATTCTGCTATATATGTAATTTACACTTGATCACAAAGTCTATTAATTATTTTATATTATTCTTTATATACTGAAAAAAACTTGCTGTGTTTCTTCCTTTCAGGCATATAAACACTTCAAATATATAGAACACCACAATGTATTAACAAAAAAGGAAAGGTGTATCTCTGAAATCAGATGTATTTCAAGCAATGCCTAATTGTCAAATGTTTATTCATATAGCTATTGGATTCTGCATCCTCAACATTCTTTTCACCCTTATCTCCCCAACAGATTGATATACAATCTCATTCCTTTCTTCCATGGGTGAAAAATTCAATTAAACATATTCATTATTTTAATGTTACATTAGACATTTTGGCAAGCACAGAGATTTTACAAAATAAGTAAATAAATAAAAAGCTCTATGACCTTTGTATTGATCAGACTAAAATGGCTTAGATCTGAATAAGGAAGCAAGGCGATTTGAGAGAAAAGCTCTTATGTTTTCTCTTCCAATTACTGCAGGAGATGATAAAACCACAGCAAATGATGTATCAGCTCATTTTATCTTATCGCTTTGGGGCTAGGTGACAATGAAGTTCATATTTCACTGGTTCCCATTGAAGATTGGGAAAATTACTTGCCCTCCTGACCTGAAATTTCACTAGAAGACAGAAATTTCTCTTCTGCAAAGTAATGCAATTTTTCATATGTCAACCTTTAGCCCAGCTTTAAAAATTAATTTCATTTATATTAACCAATGATACTGATATTTTCACGGAATGCTATTTGATACACGAAGCAGTGGCTAACAAATTGATGCTGTCTTGGATGGGTAAATCTGTTTTATTTTAAGCTGCTGCAACAGACAGATGTACAGCAAACTGAAATTCCTTTTTCATAATGCATTATTTTTGCTGACCTGATGGGACTCAAAGCCCATGGTCTGTAAATTATTCATTGACTCATGTGATCGGCCTTTGCTTGACTTCTAATCCTTTCAATCTATTTTGTTTTCAAACTTTTTTTAAAAAAATACAAAATCTAGGTTTTTCCTATGCAAAGATGTAGAACATCTTTTCATGGACTAACTGAAGGATGTGAGCGATTTCCACTCTTGCAATTAATCTACCCCTCATAAACCACATGGCATGAATGAACAGTCTGCATTAATGATGTCTGGCATTATACCATACGCAATTGTTACTTGCAGGATGGATGCCTCAACATTTAAAAGGGAAGTACCCAGAATCCAGATAACATGGAAATATACCAAGTAATGGGTCTTGGCAAGACAGCTGTGTAGGCCAATCCAAAACAGGAGGATTGGGCAATCAATCATTAACCACAGCCATGAAAGAAATATCAAGGAAGGAACAAAAACAGAAGCAACAAACAGGAAAGAATGTACTGTTAAAATAATCATTCACCAATTGGTTTGCCACCTCTTCCTCTGTCTTCATCCCCACATTGAGTACTAGTGGTGGACTAGAACTTAGTAAAAAATGGAAACAATATTTTCATTATTTATTTCCTGGCTCCCCAACATTCAGGAAAGCTGTTTAAAAAAGGATAACACAGAGGTGTGAATTTTGTGGCATTTTCACCAGCTATTGACATATTTGTGGAAATTATGCACAGAAATACACATGTTTTGGGGTGAAATGGGGGGGGGGGGGGGCTGAAAAAAATAGTTTCTTGCATGAAAAAAAACATTGTTTCCAAATACCCAGATTTTTATATATTTTTGGAAGATTACTGGGGGTTTTCCCCATAAAACACCCCACTGATTTTGCACAGAAAAACATATTTTCTACACAAACTGTTTCCATAAACCCATATGTTTTTGTGCAAAAACAGTGGGCAATTTTTATGCAAAGATTATTTTTGCCCCATAAAATGAATGGGCTTCTGCCAACAGTGCTTCCCACACAAAGAGAAAAAAACACTTTCCAGAATCTACTTGGTCTTTTGCACAAAATTACTAGTTTTTTTGCACCAAACTCCAGAAACTTTGCACCAGAATATTATTTTTAAAAAGAACATAATTTTAATACAAAAATCTGTATGTATTTCTGCAGATAATAATTTCCTAAAACACTTTGGTATGTGTGAACACTGGGCAAGAAATGAACAAAAATATTCATTTTGTTCCACAGTGAGGACAAACTGCAGAAATTATTCATCCCTACATGCTAGGATGAAATAGTCAAAAATATGTATTTTCAAAACTCATAAAGATAGAGCTGGGTTAAAATATGACGCAGAAGCACAGACTGAACTGGCAGATCTGGAAGGAACTCCTGACACAACAACACTAAGATTGTTCTTGTATCACACTAGGGTAGCCATGTGTCCTCTTTTGTGATGGACAATCTACCCTTGGAATGCATCCCCTGTCTCAGCTTCCTGTTCCAAGCACTAGGGCCTTGTATTTATCCACATCCATTAAGAACCTAGACAGAGGCAGACTGAGTAGGCATGTAGTTCTCCTGGTCAGTGTCTCCCTCACTAGAGTGTAACATAATGCACTGCAATTTAGTTTATAATACAGTAATTCCAAATTATGCATCTATACATTTATATTAGCAGAACTACATTTCATGCACATTTCTGAGTTAATTCAACATTTTGATGGACTAAATTCAACTTTCTGCTCGTCACAACATGACAACGATACACTCACAGCCCTGAAAAATTGGTTTTGAGACAGTATTGGTGTACACTGTGAAGGAAAAGTGCACTAGAACGTCTCTCTCCTATTTCCAGTTGATTCTGCCAGTGGAAGCCCATCATTGGATCTTCTGCCGATCATCTTTTTATGATGTCATCTCTTGATGTAAAAATGGCCACGCTGTATAACTATCCCATGATCTAATTTGAACGAAGATTGACAAGAAACCTCTGGAAAGCCTTCAAGCAGATTATTAAGGCAACAGCCATTCCTCTTTGCCCCGAGAAGAATTCACTGACAGACCTTTCATATGTTATATATCTGTTCTGAAAGCCATCAAAGTCGTCATTCATCACTACTTGGTGGCAGCAAATTCCATAAATTAATTACATACTATGTGAATTAACACTTCCTTCTGTCTGTCTGGAATCTACTGTCCATTAGTTTTCATAACTTAACCCATATTTTAGCCTGACAGAAGGTGGAGGGGAAAACCTGTCACTTTTTCAACACCATTCATAATTGTATAAACTTTCCCTTACTGAGTGTCTTCTAAACACAGCACCCATACTTCTGTTTGACTTTCCTCAAGGAGCAAGTGACCCAATGGGCTATTTCATGGCTGAAACAAAAAAGGTACCACAATACTGCGACCTTCAGTCCTTTCCTCATAATCTCTAGCAAAGAATTTGACATTTTCACAGCTGCCACCCAAAGGTGACATTTTAAGTATTCACTACAATCCAAAGATCCTGTCATGGCCAGCCACGAGGAGGACGAAGAGGATGAGGACGAGGACGAGGAGGAGGACTTGGCTCCTCAGGTACAGGAGGAACCTGAGGCTGTGCCAGGCCCCAGTTCTGCCCTGCCAGGTCCCACCTCTGCTCTCCCAGCCAGACCCTAGCTCTGTGGGATCTTCTCCAGTGGAGCCTGGGACTCAGCAGCCCAGCCTTGCCCCAGTAAAAGTTCCAGACTTGGGAGACATAGAACAGCAGAGCATTGAGATTCCTACCTTCAGCCAGAGGAGATTAGATAGGGTATGCCTTCGGCATTCCAAAAGGCTTGCTGAGAAATGCTCACTAGCCACTCAGCATCTGTGATAAGGGAGCTAGATACTGTATAAGATACCTGGCAGATGCTGAGCTCTCTTGTCAGTGTCCCTTGCCCAAGTCACCTTCTCAATGGGGAGAACAAATGAACAGGTAAGAATTCCCTTTTAAATTATTCAATTGACCTCCTGTGAGCTAGATTTGGGCAACAATCACAATAGACCACAATGTAGGTTCCTTTCTTTTTACATTGAATCTAATTTGCCACTTTGTTTCACATTCATCCAATTCAAAAATCATTTGTTTTTACCATTTTTGCTAATTTTTGCTAATCTGGTTGCATGCATTGCTCAACGTGGCTTCAGATCATATATGAATGTTAAATGGCATCAGTTATAATGCACATTCCTGATGACCCCATACCTTACTTCCCTATAGTGGGAAAATTGAGCATTTATTCTTACTCTTTGTTCCCTGTAATTGTCCACATGAGGGCCCGAAGTCTTCTTTTGTGTTTGGAGAAGTGATACCCACTACTTAAATCTTCTCTCATAACCATCCAGGCTCATCAGAGCTACTAGAAGAAGAGTGGTTAGCTAAGCAGTTGAGGTTGTGAATGCATCTTTGAAGGAGAAGCAGTTACAAGACTTCTGTTGAAGAAAACTGCTGGATTCCACTACAAGTTTGCCATAATTGTCCACTAAAACCTGGGACAAAATGTAGGACAAAATCTAGACCAAACTGTAGGACAACTGCAGGACAAAACTCAGCCCAAAATGTAGGACATTTAAGGTCCTCCATTTTTCTTAAATGTCCTACTATTTGGGCTGAGTTTTGTCCTGCAGTTGTCCTACAGTTTGGTCTAGATTTTGTCCTACATTTTGTCCCTGGTTTTAGTGGACAATTATGGCAACCCTAAATTAAACATTTATCAGCCAATATTTCATAAGGATGTAGATTTTTGTTCGGAGGCTTTGTTGGGGAGATGGGATTTCAGGACGTTCCCACAAAACCATGATCAGAGCAGTTGCATGCACAGACACACGTACACACACAAAACCACCATATTTTTGCCCCAAAATATTATTTTTGCACAAAGCTATTTTGTGCAGATATTTATACAACCAATCATACAAGCACCATCCATTACAAAGTAATGTAGCCTAATTTCCAGGTCAGTATATTAATGGACCAAAACCTTTTGAGTGGCAGAGATATTAGGCATTCCTTATATTGTGTATTTGGGTCTACTGTAGTAGGAGGTGGAAAATGTACAATGAGAGGTTTGCTGTCAACAAACTACAGTTTGGTAGAGGTGAGCAACTACAACCTTTAAAAATAGATAAAATAGATAAAAACAGACAGCATTCTGTACTTCAGGATTTTCTTTTCTGCCTCTTACTCATAACTGGGGGGGGGACCTCAAAAATTAACCAATAATATGTTAAACTGGGACCAGAGAGATCTGGGTTCAGATCTCTATGCTGACAACAAAGTTTATTGGATATCCTTGAGCAAATTATCTGGCAGCCTAACTTTACATAATTGATTAGGTTCAAGGGGAATCTCCCTGAATTCTTTGAAAGAATAGTGGTATGCAAAGGTGCTATAATTACAGTGTATTTCAAAACAGATTATATTGTATTATTGAAAAAATGGATTTTTGAAAAAGGAAAACAAGTATAATTACAATAAATAAATTACATTTGTCAGGGTTTGAAAAACAGACAAAGTATGTTATTACATGATTGTGGTGGTATTATTAGAGAATTCAGTGCACAGTGAGTTAAAAAGTTAAAAGCAGTAAGTGTCAGTTTTAAAGTTCCACTCATGTTGATGATGTCTACTTTTTTAAAAAAAAATGTTTTCTTACTACTATGTGCTGTCATCTCTTCTCAGTGTTTGAGTTTGATTGATTACTCTTTTACCTTTTATTCATTAATCTCATTACCTTATCTTTTATACCACTTCATTTTAGCAGAAAGGCAATAATAAAACCCTCATCCATTATCCTTTTACTCATCGAGTCAAGTGGAAATGGTTAATAACATGGTACAAATTGAACTTCAATCACCCCATTTTCTCCTTTGTCGAATGGGCATTAAAGTATATTCCAAAAGTGCAATTTGTTTTACATAGAATGTGTGCTATATTGCTACAGACAACTAAAATTAAGTGTTTCTCAGTTTGATTATTGAATACATCCAAGTGTTCTTTTATATTTGATACTAAAAGATTACCTCTTTTAAACTGGATCACAATAATTTTTTAAAAGTACTTATCTCCCAGAATAGAGGCATCTAGTTACCTTAACAGTTACATTTACAATGAGTCATATAAAAAATAGATATTTCTTGAATTGGAATATTACTGGAGGTGAAATGTTCTCCATTTAAGTGGAAGTTAATTTGTTTACATGAAAGCTTATCTTTAAATGCAAGCCCTTTTATAGATCAAGTGTAGTGCTGTCAGAAGACACAGATGTTATGAAATGGGTGGACTGTATTGCAAACAATGTATTAAAATCAAACAGTTTTAGGGGAACTAACCATCAGTTTACAACCTCATAATAGCAGGGAGGTAGACCTAATTTTTTAAAAGGTTTTTGAACATACAAAGAGCAGTTTCAGCAAATCCGTACTGGAATACACTTAGGGCAATTTCACATCTCCCACATCCTTTTTCTTCTTAACACAGAACAGACATTCACCATGGTCTCCTGAGATTCCTCCTCTCAACTAATGTCATTACTGTAACTCGCAGAAACCCGCCCCAATGGAAGAATACCATTTAAGATTTCACAAATAAAGAGACACCTGTAACACTCTGAGATAATATGGGCTTTCTCATTATCTGAGAAGCACAGATCTCCATTATTGCACACTTTATTCCTATACTACTCCAGAACATACAGCTACCCACTGCTTAAGTTATTGGCTGGCTGCATGCCATACGTATCTGTTCAATTTATATGCAGAAAATATCATATGAAGAGGAGGCTTGGAAACAGAAGAAGGACTAGTGAAAACAGGAGGAAGGAATATCAACCATCTAAGATATGCAGACGACACCATACTACTAGCAGAAAACATCACAGACCTACAGCAACTATTAAGGAAGGTCAAGGAAGAAAATGCAAAAGCAGGCTTACTGTTGAACGTAAAGAAAACAAAAATAATGACCATGGAGGATCTACATAAATTCAAACTAGACAATAAGGAAATGGAAATAGTAAAAGAGTTCCAATATCTTGGATCAAACACAGATCAGAACAGGGAATGCAGTCAAGAAATCAGAAGAAGACTAAGAATGGAGAGAGCAGCTGTAAAAGATCCTAAAGAGCAAAGATATAAAACTAAGCATGAAAGATAGAATTGTACAAGAATTTGCACTCCCTATTACCATGTATGGGTGTGAGAGATGGACAATTAAGAAAATGGATAATTCATTTGAGATGTGGTGCTGGAGAAGAGTGCTGAGGACAGCCAAAAACAAACAGACAAATGGGTCCTAGAATAGATCAAGCCTGAAATCTCCTGGAAGCCAGAATTATTAAACTGAGGCTGTTGTACTTTGGCCACATCCAGAGAAGGCATGAGTCAATAATGTTAGGAAAGGTGGAAGAAAGTAAAACGAGAGGAAGACCACATGCTAGATGGATGTACTCTATTAAGGAGGTCACAACTGTGAATTTGCGGGAACTAAGCAGAGTAGTGGAAGATAGGGAGTTTTGGAGCTGTCTCATCCACAGGGTAGCCATGAGTTGGGATTGGCTCAAAGGTAGTTAACAACAAAAACAAGTCCTATTTAACGTCCTCTTTTAGTAGCCTGTTTTCTCTCTGGATTTAAAAGTCAAGAGAGGGTTGTCTGTTTTCAAGGTTAAATTACCTATTAAAAATAGTCCATAAAGAGATGAAGGGACAGCTGAAGGGTATAAAATGGAAAACCATGTGTTCAAACAAAACTGCTGGCATGCATACACGTTGCAGATAAAAGAGCCCCACTCCATCCTAACCACTGAAAGATTTAACTGAGTCTCTCAGCCTCAGGCTAGCAATAGCAAAACCCTTTCATGAAACTTGCCAAGAAAACTCAATGATAGTTTCACCTTAGGGTCACCATAAATCTGAAATGACTTCAAAGCAACGCACAGACAAGTCACACTCTCTCAGTCTCAGAGGATGGCAATGGAAATCCCCCTCTGATGAAGCTTGCCCCATGATAGTTTCACCTTAGGTTCACCAGGAACCAGCTCAGAAGGGAAGGATGGTGCTCTGGGCCCATAAGTTGGAAATGACTTGGAGGCACACAACAACAACAGAAGCATAATAAAGCACAGAAAGTGCAGCACAAAAACAAGAACAAAGAGAGCCAATGGTTTGAGCATGCAACTCTGGAGACCAGGGCTCGAATCCCAGCTCAGCCATGAAACCCACTGGGAGACCTTGGGAAAATCACACTCTCTCAGCCTCAGAGGAAGACAACAGCAAACCTCTGAAGAAATCTTGCCAAGAAAACCCCATGGATTACACCTCATATATCTACATTTCCCAGAATCCCATAGCATAGCAAGGTGTGAGCCTTCCAGTTGGAAGGGACACAGCTTCTGGCCAGAAGGGGTGGGACTTCCACCTATAAGGGCCATGCACCACCCCTCCTTGTTGCGGCTGTTTTCAGCGGGAAAATTGGGCTGCAGCAAGGAGCTGAGCCAGCCGCACGCACCTCCCTGCCCCTCCTTGCCGTGGCCCAGTTCTCCCAAGACAAACCAAATCGTGACAGGGAACCATGCCAAGCACGCACCCCTCACCCCTACTTACTGTGGCTGCCACATGCTTTCAGAGATGGATTCACGTGCCAGAGAGGAAACATGTGCCACAGGTTCACCACCACGGGCCTAGGTGGACAACTGATCAGCAAAAAGGAACTCACACAGGCCTGTTACAGACGGCCAAAATAAAGCTGCTTCAGGTCTCTTTGGAGGTATGCTATTTAAATTATGCATGGGTCCTAAGAGTCCGGAGGTCGTGCCAAAGCAACATGCCATTCCTAAGCACTGGAGTGCAGCTTTGGTGCCGCTTCCGGACTCTTAGGGTGCATGCATCATTTAAACAGCATACCCCCAAAGAGACCCAAAGCAGCTTTATTTTGGCAGTCTGTATGGGGCCACAAACAAGATAAACAGGAGTATTTTGCTTCTAAGCCAGATGGTAATGGAAAGTAATTACAGTTCTGCCTTCCCCCTTTCATTCATAATAACTGCATGTGCAACTTAGATAAACACGTCATAACCCACTTCAAACTCTGACTTAAGGCTTGTTCCAAAATTGGCAACTATTGTTTGCTGAATGAAATACAGTGGACCCTTGTTATACGCTGGGGTTTGGTTCCAACATCCCCCATAGATAACAAAATCTATGGCTGCTCAAGTCCCATTAAATATAATGACACAGCAAAATGGAGTCCCTTATAAAAATTGGAAAATCAAGGTTTGATATTTGAAGTGTATACTTTTTTTAACATTTTCAAGCCATGGATACTTGAATCCGTGTATAAAAAATCTGTGTATAAGAAGGGCAGACTGTATGTTCCAGTGTGGTTTACAAGCTGAAATTCTGTTGAAATACAGTGGGCCCTTCCCTTAAGCAGAGAGTCCATTCTGGATCCCCCAACATAAGGGGAATTCCATGTACGCCCATGCCCTATCGAAAACAATGGAGGTGCATGCTCGCGGTGCCACGCAGTGCACCCACCATGGGCATGTGCACTATATTTTTTATTGATGTGCGGCTTCAGTGTAAGCTTGAAGCAGCGTGTAGTGTGCCCATGTACAGTGCCGGCGCACTGTAGTTATGGTTAACTGAAAATGTCTTGATTTAATTACTCTTCACACAAATAAACTATGTGTTTATATTTTGGTTTATATATCATCATCTGAATAATGTGATTCAGGTACAACTTTATTATCCAAACAAGTTGCTGTTGTGTGCCTTCAAGTTGTTTCCAACTTATGGCAAACCTATCATGGGGTTTTCTTGACACGTTTCTTCAGAAGGGATTGTCATTGCCATCCTCTGAGGCTGAGACAGCGTGACTTGCCCAAGGTCACCCAGTCAGTTTACACGACCAAGGCATGATTCAAAACCTGGTCTCCAGAGTCATAGCCCAATGCTATAACATGCCAGCTCTCACCTCTTAGCTGGCTATTGTGCTGAACAAGGCACAAATAAAAAACCCAAAATCTAGCATTTCCTTAATTCCATCTTTCTCTCAACTAGAAAAAAAATATTCTCAATTGTGTAGCTATTTTTGGTATGGAAATTTTACTCCCTTAATTTGAAACAACGTGATGTTGTAAAATTAAAGTGATATGCACAAAAGCAAAAAATCCAATAAATACTTTAAACTGCTAATGATAATTCACTGAAACACATACATACTCACACCACATTTATTTCTGAAGTATTTGTTTCAGTCCTTTGGATAATTGTATTCTTCAATCAGTTCATACATGGGTTGCCTGAAATAACTCTAAACAAGCAATATATCGCAAAAACACAAAAGCAAAAAAAAAAAAAAAAAAAAAAACAATTTCAAATAAGCATTTTCAACTCTGAGCATAACCCTACATCACATAAGATGTCATTATCCATAGATAAATGAGTTCATCAAATTTGTGAAAATTCAAAGAAATTGCCTGCCTAATGAACACTCAAAGCAATGTGTCAAGGGTTCTGCACTAGTGCAGACAAAATCAGTTTGATGAAACTATGACAAAAGCACTCTCGCATGCATCTCATTAGTGTTAAATTGTAGTTTTTGCAAACCATACAGTTAAAACTCAGGTTCTTAACTCAGTAGCTCTGGCACCAGAAATGCATTTTTCCAGCAACATTCTCTTTCCTTCAAAGATAATTACATACATCTTAACAGACTATGATGAATCAGAAAAAAGACGGAAAAGGAGAAAGAAAGAAAATGCTTCTTGGTAATGAAAAGAGAGATGCAATTATAATTAGATGAAAATAAGAGAGAACAATGTCCATTTTCAGTGTCACAAAGAAATTATTATACTGTCAGAAAAAAAGTTGCTTATTAATTTTGCTTAGGGAGAAATAGGGTAAGAGAAAAAAGAATACATACACCATATCACTATTGCAACAGCAGCTTGTGCTCGTGCAAATAATTTGAGACCGATTTGCATGATTTTTTCACCATGGCTAAATTAAATGCAGGAGAATAAATAAAAAAGAGGAAGGGGGGAAAGGAGTGTAATGATGAAAAGCCCTCCCTCCATCCCAATTGCCACTGCTGTAGACTTGGAGGGAGAAAAGAACAGCTAGTACTGCTGGACTTAATCCCCTTCTCCACTGTCATTCCCTTTTCGTGGTTTTTATTGTCTTTTCAGCTTGCAAGACTAAGAGCAGGGAACTATCAACACTTTGTAAACAGCCATGGGACCTTTTGACTGAAGGGCAGGATATATATATTCTATATTAATTAAGTAAGTAATTAGATTGAGAAAAATGGAGAGTGGTCATGTGAAATATGTTCAGGAAAGGGTAAAGTATCAACTCTATACATCAGGGGTAGGCAACCTTTTTGAGCCGGGGCCCGGGTTGCTGTCCCTCAGACAACTGGGGGGGAGGGGGTGCGAAGCCAAAAAATAAATAATTAAATATTTTTTTAAAAAAATTAAACAAATAAATAAACTGGGACAAATGTAGGACAACATTTTCAAATGGTGGACACTTTTTTTAAAAAGTGGAGGACACGCAAAAAAAATTGCTGATTTTTTTTAAAAAAATGTTAATATAAATGCATGTTTCTGAGGTGTCTATAGACAATTGCCCCCCTTGCCCCTGCACGTGAGAGGCCAAAGGCCCTGGCGGCAATTGGCGGCAGGACCAGGCTGGGGCCGGTCCCAAGGCCTCGCCGGGCCGCATCCGGCCCGCAGGCCACAGGTTGCCTACCCCTGCTATACATAGATACATACTCTGTACTATGGCACTTCTGTACCATAGAAGGGACTCTGGTACAATCTGGTACAGACTCTGTTTTCCTAGCCTCACCATTCTTTGATTCATCCACACTAAATGGTTTGGGAGCAGGATATCTGAAAGATGGTTCCTCCTATTTTAACTTCCAAAACTGAAATTCCAAACATTCCAAAGGAAAATAGGCTGGCTCAATTTTTAATTTAATAAAAAAAAAAATTAAGAGTGTTGTTCTACATCTCCTTTAATGCTTGAAAGTGCTGTTTTACAACTGTATTGTAGGACTCTGTGTGTGTGTGTGTGTGTGTGTGTGTGTGTGTGTGTGTGTGTGTATTTGTAGGTAAAGGTTTCCCCTTGGCATAAATGTCTAATCATAACCAACTGTAGGGGGTGGTGCTCATCTCTGTTACTAAGCTAAAGAGCCAGCATTGTCCAAAGCCTACTCCAGTGGTCATGTGGCCATCATGACTGCACCGAATGCTGTTACCTTCCCACCGAAGCTGCACCCATTTATCTACTCGCATTTGCATGCTTTCAAACTGGTAGGTTGGAAGAAGCTGGGACTAGTGATGGGGGCTCACTCCATCATGCAGCACTTGGGATTCAAACTGCCAAACTTCCCACCTTACAATTGTCAGAATTGGCATCTTAACCTATAAGCCACCAGGTAAAGCACGTTTGTAAAGAGTATTTAAATAAATAACACTACCATTTGATCTAATCATGTGTCTCTAACCATTATTTCTTATGGTTATCATATGAGAAGAAGCTGAAGAAACAGCTGTGCTTGTGTTATTTTATTTATTATTTATTTATTGTACTTGTATGCCACCTTTCTCCGAAAATGGGGTCTCCTACTTT
This sequence comes from Sceloporus undulatus, assembly GCF_019175285.1. Lineage (NCBI taxonomy): Eukaryota > Metazoa > Chordata > Lepidosauria > Squamata > Phrynosomatidae > Sceloporus > Sceloporus undulatus. The sequence goes on along the minus strand of NC_056526.1, from coordinate 145,845,185 downwards.
CCCCTAGTTCTGCTCTGACACACATCATAGAAATCCATACATTTTATTGCACATACTGTCTCTCTCTCTGTCTTCCAAGGCATTGGGGTATGTTGAAGGGTTCCTGCTTTGTGTACCACTGGTGAGGGCAATATACTGTATATACATGTGGGGCTTTCTTTGTTGTGGCCCCCTGGCTATAGAAAACCCTTCCCTAAGATTGTGTCAATACTGGTATCATTCTGGCCTAATGTCAAAACATGCTTTTTAATAAATCCTTCAGGACTTAATTTTATCCAGTTTGTACCTGTGCCATCATTTGCATTATTTTGAACTGTTTTCTGGTTTTAATTTTAAGTAATGAATGATTTAATATAGTTTTAGTCTTTTACATTACTATTATTTTAATTGATTTTTATTGTGTGAGATTCTCAGATATAGGGTAGAATATACATATTTTAATTAATTAATTAAGTTCAGCACTCCTTAAGGCCATTTGGAGCTCACAGATCTGATCACAGATGAGGTCTTACACATCTCTTACAGGAAGTTTCAATGCAGGAAATTTTAGTATTGATCTATTACTTTAATATGAATACTAGCATCCAAAACCAAATCTAATTTGTATAGAAAAACTACATAGCTCTCTTTTCTATCAAAATTTAGTCTTAATTTTACACTCTCTGGCAGAAGTGCTTTTGAAACAACAACTGTGACATTCAGCACAATTAGCCAAATTTTAAAATAAATGACATATCACCGTTATCACTGTTTACACATTGAATTTGTGTATCTTCTTGCTAGCAGGCATCCCTGGCTGCTTTGGGAATACGATCGTGAATTTCTTTCTTCAGTGACCAGACTAACAGCTCATACCAACAAGAGTATTTGCTATCCTGTGTGTCTCCTAGGTGCCAAGACCTTTCTCTTTTCCTAACTAGTTTAAAAATGATAATCAGGCTCTGAACTGCCAAAGATACCTTTAAGATTTCTATGCCCTGTTACCAGGAAAATTATGGTTATACAATAAGCATATCTAGAGATTTGACAGCCATAAATCCAGAATTCTTCCACTTCCCTCCTCCCCATCATTCAACTGATCCAGTCCAACAGATTTGAAAGAAACTAATATGTTACTCCTCGGTTAAAACTACGCAACTCTTCTTCCCGTGATTGGTACAGATGCCACACTCTGCTTCATGTTTATTCTGTTTTCTTCATATTACAAACATTCATAATTCTCATGCTGTCCTTCGTGAAACAGCAGCAGACACAAGAGATAACGGTTTTGGGAAGTAACAAGCACAACTGTGCTCTCTTCAAACATTATTTGCAGAAATATCATATTTAAAGAAATGTGTTTTTCTGTGGCCTGTTACAGACAGCCAAAATAAAGCTGCTTCGAGTCACATGGGAAGATGGTGTTTCACTGATGCATGCGTCCTAAGAGTCCAGAAGCCACACCAAAGCCACGCTCCAGTCCTTAGGGCTGGATGTGGCTTTGGTGCGACTCTGGGACTCTTAGGACGCATGCATCATTGAAACACCATACCTCCACTGTGACTCGAAGCAGCTTTATTTTGGCTGTCTGTAACAGGAATGTGTTAGTTCTTGTATTTCTTTTTGAACAAAATTTGATGACAGCATTGATATCATTAAATAAACCTTTTTGAGGTCCAGTTGTGTGGTTTTCTACAAACAGTTTTTGGGCTATACATAGGCAAATATGTGGGAATTTACTAAAACAAATAATAATAAACATTGGTTAATCAATTTATCATTGATAGAAAAAGACTTAGGTTTCCAATATCAGTTAGATATATGTTTTCCAATATTGAAGATTTGGATATCCAACTTTATTTCTAAGTTTTCCAGTTAAGTCAATTTACCTCACAAATCAGAGAAAAGTATTCCACCATATATGTTTACTCAGAAATTAAGGATATCTCTTTGATTGAAGCCACTTATTTATACTCCCAAATCACACAGTAGAAGCTTCAAGTAATACCTAACCTATTTTTGTGTGAGTCATTACTTACCTGGAATAAATGGATGCAAGTATTGGCCTCAGACTCCCTCCCCCCATAAAACCATTCCTTTTACACCTCATATTTGAAATGGTGAATACATATTTGCCAATTAAACAATGCAAAGACTGGGATTTACTGTGTTCAGGATCTTTTTGTTCATGGCAAACTTAACTCTGAAGCCATATTGAGAATTCATCAACACCCAATTCAATACAGTTGGCTTCAAATGAATCAGATTATGGCCCTGTACAGACTGGCCTTAAAGGCTGGATTGGGGGGCAGAGTGGGGATGTAGCGTCCATATGATGCATGCCCCTGCTCTGCCCCCAGGCTGGCGTGATGCCATGTGTTGCACCACACAGTGTGCGGCATCACGGCGCTCCTCTGGTGCTGTGTCCACACGCCACAGTGCCAAAGGAGTGCCATAAAGCCGCAGTGATCACACTCTAGAAAGGCCAGATTGGGGCCGTAGCATGTGGTTGTTGCAGCCCCAATCTGGTGATAAAAGGGGTGGCTTTTGGCTGCCCCTTATTCCTACCACTTCCAAATTGTGTTTCTACTTGTGTGCTGTTGCTGGAAATGGGAAATCCCCTTAGCAAGTAGACCTTGGTGTCTTGCCATTAAGTTATTGATGAAGGTTATAGTATTTGATGAGAGACTAGGTCTCCTTAAACAGCTGGCACAAGTCAGATCTTGGTTCTATGTTAATTCTTGGTTGAAGTGTGTAGCAAAGAAAGCTGCATCTATTGGCCTCTCCTCATCTCTTCTTTCACATCTGGGCTTGGAAATTGATTCCAAGACCTCAAACAGATGGCCCAAAAGGGCCACCATCAGGTCATGTTGGGAGTGTAGTGTTTACATGACGCGCACCCTAAATGCAGCTGGAAACCTCACCAAGCCCAGCCCAACTCGGAAGAGCAGGACCAAAAAGGAGCGAGAAAAACCCTCTCCTTTTCAGCAGCCCTGTTCAGGACCGTGGCAGCAGCCTGGATCAGTACCAGTTGCCACAGTCCCACAGTAATCGGGGTGAGAGAGGCCAGAGGTGGCTCCTTTTGCCCTGCCTGCTTGAGGCTTATGTCAGTGAAATTAATGCTACTGGAAATAGCTTTCTGTAAATTGTGTTCACATTCTTATGTCTCTTGTTCCCCTAGCAAGATGCACATACCTTATGATGGCCCTTTCCATATTGCCAATTACTGTAGGCAAGTATCACAAATTTTTCTCTAAGGCAAGGTGTAACGTTTATTCCAGAGAACTACTTTGTGGGAGATTTGCTGGTGTTCTTTATGCCAAAAGAAGATGGCCATGTGATGACTTGGAAGTAGAATCTGGGTAATGTATTTTATTGCACTATAGTCTTTACAATCAGATCTGACAACACAAAATGTATCATTATTAAGTAAGATGAAAGAAATATCAGACCTTTTTATGTAAAATTCTTGCTGGAAGGTAAATGCCTGAATGTCACTTTTGCAGTTGTCAAATTTCTATCTCAGGCAGCTACTATTAGAACCCACTATGTATAAAGGGACAGTTAGAGTTGAGCTAGGTAGAGTCAGATTTACATCTTCTGTGACTCTTGTATTATTTTGGGCAATTTTATTCTGGGGAACTTGATGATATGTATATTTTGATTGTATGTGTAAATTTTGGGTCTATGGACTGTAATAAATTATGACTGAGATTACCTCTTTCATGTCACACTTGGTTTCCATGAGACAAGATCCATGGCTGCTGACTTTCTATGAGAAATGTTGTGTATATAGTATGTGTCAAGAGAGAAGGATTGTGATGACCACATGTAAAGGTTAATTGATAACCGGTACAGATAGGATCACTTTATTAAAGTCTCATGGCAATAGAGATTTCTGGTGCAGATTAGTCCTGAATCTAGTCTTCTCATTATAAATGTTGTTCAGCTGCCACAGGAGAAGGGTTGATGTGGCTTGAGTGCCTCTCAGAATGGATCAAATCTGACGTATTGTATGTACAGCACTGTGCAAATCTACAGTGCTATATAAATAAAGCATAATAATAATAATAATAATAATAATAGTAATACATGCCAGGCTGTCCATTTCTATCCTGTTCTTTTGCTGATCTCTCTATGTTAAAAATAACAGTTGTCTAAAACACAGAAAGTTGCTTACATTTTGTTATTATGGTGGCCCCACTAAGTGTTGGAAGGATAGCAACCTTAGAATGGACAATCAATGGAGTGTGGGACACTTGGATCTTAAAAAAACTTTCTTTCATCATGAAAGTTTGTAACAGTCACAGAAATAACAACTCATTTCATGAAAACTGGTTAATATTTATTAACTATATTAATGAACATTCACAACAGATGCACCCTCTTGTCATTTAATTGGACTTATAGAAAGACACACTGATTTTAGACATCTCTTCTTCATGTGACCAGCATCCAACAGACACACAGAACATGTGGGCTATCATTTAAATTAAATCTTACCTTGATCTACTTTTCATTATTATAATCAAAAATCCACACTTTGTCAGATACTAAGTCACATTTCATGCCACTGTTCATTGGTTTTGTGTTATTGTTTGTTATATGTTGTATTCTTCTAGCAATAAAACTTAAAAAAATAAGAGCAATGTGGCAATAGAGGCTGGAGAAAATGAATTTTATTTAGAGCTGTGTAAAGATGATGAATTTGTAATTTAATAAGTGTATAAATGGCTTTTGAAAATACAGACAGGAGATGACTGTACATGATGCCTAACATTTGGGGCATAATGTTCAAATGGTTGTAGGGGGAAATGAGGTCCAAACATATAAATTTTATTTTGTGTAGTAATTTAAAAGAAATCTATTATGTATAGATGATGTATAAATAGTATCTAATCCCAACTAAATTGCCAAAAATGTACAAGAATGTTTCAAACGAATGTTGGGATGTCAAGATAAGGGGGGTTACTTCTTTTACATGTGGTGGGCTTCATAGAAGATGAAAAGTTGTTAGTCTAAGATTTTTGTGTTAAATCAAAACATTTAACAACAACAAATATTAAAAGATCACTAATCCTATTGGTAGGCAATTAGATAATTTCAAATTTTGAATTTAAAGATCTTACTGACAATGATGCATTTGTCTGGGGGACATTAACACTTAAAATGGCAACACATATTACTTCGGGTGCTTCAAAATGTGGAAAGTGGGTCCTACTGCATTTAAGAACCCTTCTGATTATTCTGCTAGTCTTTAAGATCTTGCCTAGAATCCTGTGCTGATGGCGCTACTGACTCCCATATATATTAGCAGTATCATTTCCTGTGACATAATGATGGATCTGAGGGGTTGTTCAGATGTCTTTTTTTAGCAGAACGAAGCGAATAACCTCACTCATACAGTCCAGGTTTGTTATTCACACTGTGGAACTGCATCTCTGTGCATCTCTGCACGTTCTGTTGCTCACACATGCGGGGACTCGAATAAACATGAAGTCGACAATGTGAATGTATTCAAAATACATTAAAGGCATGTAGATTTTAATTCCAAGTCTATTCATGTCAGTTATGTACAGTGCAAATCTTTTTTAAAAATTCAGGATAAAAAGTGGTATCAATTATTCTGGATTAAGTGGGGGATTTGGTGGGCCCTCCCCAACCTAATCAGGTGCATTCAATGACAAAGATTCAACCTGGATTCATCCTGAATTAATTTCACTGTCTGAAAAACCCCTGAGTGTAAGCAGTTTTGCTGGATGAGATAAAAACTTTGCTTTAAGAGAATATTTTTTTTGTTTTATCATTAAAAATAATCAACATATAGTCTAGTGCTGCACAGGAAAAGATATATATAGGACAGAAGTAACATTTTAAAAACCACAGGAAACAAATTAGAGGAATATACTGCAAGAAGGTTGCTACCTTCCAAACATTTATTAAAGATTTCTTTCTTTCTTTCTTTCTACAATACTACATCATCAATTCTTCTAGAGTGAGTTTTGCTCGTACACTAGTAAGCAGGAGAAATAAATAGAAAATGCAACATGAAGGAAGTATGGATAGAGAACGTGCTATGATCATCACTAGCCAGCAGTTGCTTATCACTTTCAAACATCTTCAGTCTACAGAGGACTCATAACTGCCACAGGAGTGTTATTGTGGGGATTTTTCTTTTATGTGAGCAAATTATGGTTTGAGCAGTGGAAAAACAGGATTGTACAAATAATTGGGAAGAAATCTGGCTAGCTGGACGTACATCATTGATTATACTGCTCTGGAATGCACAGTCTTGCACATGTACTGAGTGGATAGAAAGAAATCCACATTTTCTCTGGAAATGCCATGTGGGCAGGATGTAAATCCACCTTGATTGTTTATTTGATAAATTATTCTCTGTAACTTTATCTCTGATTTAACCATAAACATATTTCTAGATGTAGTCATCCAAACAACTATTTCTTCTATAACTGCTATATGCATTTCAGATTTATATTAAAGTGCTCATCTGGTCAGTTTCATGAATATTCAGTTATCTCAACACCCAGTGTTACTTTTAGCTTCTTTATGTACAACAAACAGTATTCAATTGGTGAACAATTACAATGTTTAGTATCATATTTAAAACCACTATTCAAAACTTTCCTTAATGCTATTATGTTTTTCTTTTGCAACAATTTTCTGTATAAAAATAAAAGCACTGGATTTTTATTGGTGCTGCCTCTTTGTTTTGTTCCACTTTGCAAAGCCCTCTTGGGACACTAAGCCTGCATTTACCATAATACGGATTAAACTCTCTTTGTCCGACTGCATAGTATTTGTTAGCAGGTTAGTCTTTTTACATTCTTCACAGCCTGCCTGCAGCTTACCCTTTAGGCCTCACAAAATACTTCTGTGGATTTACAAAAATGCCAGAGTGGTCTCGGGGTTAATTGGAAGAAAAGTGAAGCCTTTAACGCATTGACTCATTAAACATTTAGCCCACTAAAATCCACTATGCTAGGCAAAGAAAAAGACTCTGTAGAGATCTTAACAATAATAAGGTAGCAAAGTAGCTGAAAATAATGACTAGTGGTTGTTCAACAAAATGGAGAAGGCTTAATTTATCTGCCAAAAAAATGGTTTGACTGCACAAAGAAACATTCCCACTTCAACTACCTAGCTCAGTACGCTGGAGCATGAGAAAAGTTTAACACTTTATAGACCAAGAATACAAAGCAAAATGTCTGGAATGATCCTTTTTTTTAAAAAAAATGTGAATTTGTTGATATTTCTCTGAGAACTTAGTAACTCTTGAGACAACCTGTTCAGTGAAAAGGTGTGGACTGAGTTCAATATGAAATCCTGGAAAAAAGGAATTAGGATATTGTTTGCAATTTAGTTGTATTGCATTACTATACATATACTGATTTAAATGTTTATAATTAAGCAATTTTAAAACACTGTGTAATGCAACCACCATACTTCTATTTACTTCAGACTGAGTTTGAGATTGAGACTGAAATTGAGAGAGAGAGATAAAATCAAAGAGCTGTGAAATAATATTTACTTCTGTAAAACAGAAATAGCGGATTTTTCATTGAACTGCCATTTCCACCATCTAACCTCTTCTTGCAAAAGAGAAAATGCCACTCCTCCTCCCAAAATCTTCACAGCTTTAGACTTGAAGTAAAGGATTAGAAGGTATTTGTGCAAGATGCAGATAACAAAAGCATGAGTGAAGAAATTGAAGAGACAGCTAAACTCCAGCAACAAAATGGTTAAAGAATCTGAATCATTGTCCCTCTTATTCTAAAGCTCCGCTATATTGTGAACAGCGCAAACATCAGACAAGGTAAGATTACTGACCATTATCTCCTTAATTTTCTCCGCTTTCCCTCACATTCCCTCTTGCTATCAACATACTATTTTTCCAAAGCTTCACTTCTGCTAAGAAGTAAACTTTCCATAATCCGTCTATTATTGAACCTTTAATTGGATTGGGAGCAGGGTGGTGTATAAAATAGCCTCTATTCAGTCAAAAGGACTGTAGTTTTAGGGACTCAAAGGGAAAACGCATTGTGAAAGAAAATCCACAGGGAATCAGGGATTAAAAGGTGGCTCTACTGAACTCATCAGCTCCACAACACATAATGAATTGTTTCCTTAAACAGGTAACTTTCTAAATAAATGGACTCTGCCTTGTAGTATAACTGGTATATCAAAACACAGAAAAGTAAATTGAAAATAAAATTGGCTTAGCATCCCGCATTCCTGCTTCTGATCACAACCTTCAACAAATAATGGCTCTTTCCCTTTTAAATAAACATCCAGGCAACAGTTACCAGGACTTGGAGACCCAAGTGTAAATGATATATTCAGCTAAGCTACCACATTTATACACAAATGCCTTTCTGGCATAAATTAAAGCTTCCGTCCAAAGTGGAGGTTTTGTGTTAAACATTCACAGCTCAACATTCCTGAAAAGTATAACAGAAGAACATAACATTGGAATTTGTTATGCAGACATTACATGCCATGTAGTGGTATGTAAAAATACAACTTTGTAATACAGAGAGGTACAGAAGAGAGCAGAGGTTGTGATATATAGGGTGGGTGTTATTTGCACCCACCCTATATATTTTTGTCAAATATTGATAATTTAACCCAATTATATGCCTAACAGTAAAACTGTTAAACACATACACACACAATTAATTTGGTACATAGTTGGGAATATATTAAATGCCTTCATTCCAAATAGAAAATTGTTGTTGTTGTTGTTGTTGTTTGTTGTGTCTTCAAGTCATTTCTGACTTGTGGTGACCCTAACACAAACCTATCGTAAAGCCACACAATTTCTGTTTCCTGGTTTTGTACTGAAAAATACAGTGACATGGACTCAGGAGAATTTCCCTTTATTCTACTATTCAAAGTAGGGAACTGTGTCTTTGGTTAACTAGATTGTTGCATAAGGGAACAAACAGGCAAAATCACCTTAAACTTGCAGAGGAATAACTTTGCTACAAATATAGTACCATAGGAAGAGTCACTGACAATGGAAGTCAATGGTATCTCCATCGCCATAACCACAGTTTTTCTTAGTAAAGCTTGAAACTGTTAGATCAAAAGGTTGTATCCAATGGTGCAATTGTTGTATCCAACGTTACCTGGTAGTTTCTGCATTTGGAGTATGGTGAATCCACTCTAGGTTTCATTACAGACTTTGAAGTGTCTAACCAGAATATTGAATGGGGGAAGGTAAGCATTTTGGATATGTGCTTTAATTTATGGAGCTTTAAACCCAGAGTAGAAGGCCCTACTGGCTGCCACCAAAATGATGTCATTCTGCTAGCACAAAGCTTCAAACACATGCATTGGCCTGGTTCTCACCATTGCACATGTACCAGTGCTTTGATTACAATAGTGCAAGCCATTGTACAACCCAAAATGACTTCATTTCATTATGTGTTGCTTACACTGGACGTTCCATTGGTACCTGGTCATCTTTAGTGCCGGCTATCTCTTTTTTCCTTCTGTTACGTGGAATACAACCAATAAGTGGAACACTCTCTCCCCAGAGGTTATTTCATTATTATTATGCAGCCATCTCACAACACTAAACAGAGAACAACCAAAGTTGAAACCCTGACTTTTTATGTCACTTCCTCCTCCTCCTCCACCACCCCTTGCCCTATAATGCCAATTGCCTTATCTTAGTGAAGAACAGATGGTTATGTACATCTAATCAAATGTAAGATTCAGGTTACTTTGAATTATAATCACAGTTGTCAAACATTTTTGATATGATCAAAATAGACTGCTGATGCATATGGGGAGGGGGGAAGAACCCAAATATGGATGTTCATAAAGGCAGAAGTTTGTGTATCTTGTAACTTTTGCTTGAAGAATGTGAAGAATTTAATTTATAAACGCATAGCTAAGTTAACTGAAATCAATACTTTTATTTGGCATTTACAAAAAAACACAAGCTTGTTAATGGCCAAGTCTGAACTATCAACCCCACATTCACGAATTAAAGTATCTCTTATTCCTGTTTTGAAAAGCCAGCATGACATGAGACATATGTCATCTTAAGCTGTGGCACAAACCCACCAGAGTGAAATAGGGGTTGAACTACATGTTACATTAAATATGTAACATGTAGCTCTGTCTCTTATTAGTCTTGTTTTTACTTAACACCACTCACAGGCTAGATCATTCAGGTCAGCACTGCAATGCATGGTGATAGATTTGATGAGCCTCCTCTCCCCTATCATGATCAACAAAGATTATTCCCAGCCTCCATACCCTGAAAAGGGATAGGAAATGCTCACACTGGCACAATGAGATATCCTTAACCTACGCCTAACTGGCATACCAGGGGACTGGATCTCTATCAGGATTGTGACCGAAAGGGGGGTAAGGATCAAACTTCCCTTTTCCATGACTATGATCCAGGCTGCCCATGCTTTCTTTTAAGTAAAAGAAAAAGTATGGAATGATGCATTTAATGTAACATAGAATTTGACCTTGATGGAAATCTGACAGAGATAACAAAGGAACATTAGAAAATGAGATGTGACCCTGTAAATATTCCATCAGCCATTTGGGATTCACATTCAATGCATGAATTTAATATAGTTGGGTGTGGATTCAAAATAAACCAGATATGGGTTGGGTTTGATCCACATGGTTCCTTCCAGAAGTAAAAACTTTTATGGAATGAAAGTAACTTCCTTTTTACATAGCCATAGATACATGTGATCTACACCCAATATGCAGACCTCATGCAGCTGGGGATAATGTTTTAAAGCGCATCATGATATCTCTCAATTCTTCTTTCAGACCAAGAAGAACCGGATCCAGGAGACATGAAACAAAGTAAAGGAGGATACAGACAGCTCAAAAAGGGTGACTTAAAACCGCCCCTTTTAGGTTGGATTGTGGCCAGGGCAAACAGATGCCCAGCCCCAATCCAGACACATTCCGCCCCAAAAAGGAGAAGATAAGATCTGCTTCTTTTGGGGGCTGAAAAAAGCCACCCCTTGTCACAAAGAGCCAGTGTTTCTTCCCCAAAAGCTGGTTCTGGGGAAAGTGGAATCACCATGTCTTCAAGCAGAAGAGAAGCTGGCTGGCATGTAATTGTCAGCCCATCTTCTGTCTGGCTTAGGGACGTGGCACATGTAAATGCCACGCCTCCCATGCCAGCGCCAAGTGGAACTAAATGGGCCATCTGTTTTGCCCCTAAGAAACTGAAGCAAATCACTACTGTGCATGTGCCATCTACTTGCCTGTTGACTTATGGTGACCTCATGAATTTCATAGTTTTCTTAGGCAAGGAATACTCAGAGGTGGTTTCCCCAGTTGTTCCTATTAAATATAGCCTGCAGCACCTGGCAGTTGTTAATGGTCTCCTATCCAAGTACCCAAAGGGGATGATTCTGCTTTGCTTCCCCCAGACAGTATCTGCTGCTTTTAGGATAGTTAGGCTGCCCACAGCCACTATACGAGGATTGCAAATTGTTGGAAGAATTCTAAAGGGCCATCCACTCCACCCTCCTGCTATGTAGAAATACACAAGCACTCCAGACAAATGGAGTTTGTCCATTTGTCCAAAGAAGGAGACTCCACCACTCCCCAAGGCCACATGTTCCACTGTCACAGTTCTTCCTAATGTTTAGGTGGGGACTCTTCTCCTGTAGCTTGAATCCATTGTTCCAGGTCCTAGTCTCTGGAGTAGCAGAAAAGAAGCTTGCTCCATCCACAATGTGACACCCCTTCAAATACTTAAGCAGGGCTATCATTTCACCTCTTAACCATCTCTTATCCAGATGAAACATACCAAGCTCCCTAAGTCTCTCCTCACAGGGCATGGTTTCCAGATCTTTCACCATTTTGGTCTCCCTCCTCTGAACATGTTCCAGCTTGTAAACATTCTGCTTGAATTGTGGTGTCTAGAACTGGGCACAATGTTCCAGGTAAGGTCTGACCAAAGCAGAATAGAGTAGTACTGGTATTTTCCTCAGTCTACACACTATATAGTATGCCCTTGTTATCCACTGGGTTTGGTTCCAGGAGTCCTTGTGCATACCAAAATCCATGGAGGCTCAAGTCCCACAGTGGCATAGTAAAATGCTGTCCCTTATATTAAATGGCAAACTCAAAGTTTGCTCTTTGAAACGTATACTTTTTAAAAATATATTTTCAAGCCATGGATGCTTGAATTTGTGGATAAATAATATGTGGATACAGAGAACCAACTGTACTCCTGTTGATGCAGCCAGAATTGATTTGCCTTCCTTAGCTGCTGCATCACATTGCTGACTCATGTTCAGCCAGTGGTCCACTAAGATTCCTTGATCCTTTCCACATATTCTGTCATCAAACCAGATGTCACCTATCCTATGTGCATTTCATTTTTACTGTCCAAGCATAGTATCCCATATTTCTTAATCCACATGCTGTTAGACGAACGAAGACTTGTATTTTTGTTCTACATTTGTATATTTAAGTAGTAAAATACATCACCCAAACCAGTCCAAATGGCCTGCATAAAGATCCCACTGTGATTAGGTTTCAACCAAGTATTTCTATCAATATTTCACTTTATTTATACGCTATCCTTCCACAGGATCTCAGAGCACCTTACAATAAATAAATAAATAACTTTACAATGAAGTGAATAAATACAAAAACATTAAACCATCACAATGCAATGGTAGTAGAAAAGCCATCAGCAGAATTAAAATGAACATGAAACAATATAAGAATAAATACACAGAAAACTAAGCAGTAAATTACAACTTGCTCTTGTCTTCCTTCCTTTCCATTTCCTGTAAATTTCACTGAATATAACCTTGGTTTCTATCATTATTTATTTTTTCCCATCTAAATAAAAGAGGAAACAAACAAGCCTTGTTAAAGTCTCCCACTTTAACACTCAAATTATAGCTAATAATGAAAAATACAACATCAGAAGAGACTTGGGAATTTTATATATGAAGACAAAAAAAATTAATACTATTGTAATTAGTATGTCACAGCTGCAAATCTTTCACAACTTTTAAATGGTCATCTTTAATTGTTTTTAGTGTGTTGCCTCAATTCCAGTATGCTGTTTATTTTCATTCTAAAAGGAAAATTTAACATTATATTCTAATGAGATCAACAAGATGGCCTGGAGTATTATTAAGTAATGGGATACCATTGCTAACTAATGCACATGTGATTAATAGCAAAAACACAAAACACACTAGTGTATGAAGAAATACAAATTTACAAACTATCCAGCATGGTTTCTATTTTCCAGGTCTGTCTCTTAACCACATACCTTTCCATTTCCTAACAGCTGGCAATGTTCACCAGTAACACCATTAGCTATTGTTACTCACTTTAAAACCAATCCCTATCCAATATACATCTTTCTGCATGGTCAGAAACCATGGTTCCATTGAACACTTCAAGTTCCTGGAATTTCTCAAATATTAAAATAATTTAAAATGTTGGCAAAACCAAGGGCACTGACTGTAAGAATTATTCTCTTCCCTTGAGCAGGCAGAAGGGCAAGCACCACAAGATAACAGCTAGTTCAATTACTGTTCTAGTTTGTAACTGACAGGATTTTTAAATGTTTTGGCACATGTGCCAGTGCAAGCACTACAAGTAAAATTCACATTTCACTGATTTGTAATGTTAAGGATACCATAACTTCAGTGTCAAGTGTGTTTTGATATATTTACCAAATTCTGTTCTAACTGTGCCGAAATCTCATAATAGTATTTAGTTGGTCAGTGGCAATCTTTATAAATAGCTGGTGCACAAAGCAAATGCAACTCTGTAGTTTTAGTATTGTAAGGAAAGTTATCAGATTTCTCTTAAAAGCTATGATCATCTTAATAGCCAAATACTGAAATTAAAGCATCACTCTGCAAAGCAATAAACAACAAAAGCATAAAGCAACCACCAACATTTTAAGCAGATCGAACCAGAAACAGAAAACATATTGCAAGTGAAGAAAAGGTCATGGCAGAATCTCTTGTCTTCTATTGCCAATATCTACTATTCATTTCTCTTTAATCGGTCATAATAAGCCATCTTTAAGGAAGCTGGCAGGCCAGAAGGATGTGCAAAGAATTCTTGTGAGCCAAAGTTCTGTTTTTGTCTCTAATGCAATCATATTAGGTTAGGAGGTTTTGCATTTAAAAGATTGCTGGAAGTTTGGAAATGATTTCATTTTTTAGGCTTTATGATTTACAAAATCTGAGTTGCAAGCAAAGACACTGGCATTTGGGATGTAACATCCTGTAAGACCTGCAACTCAGTATTGCCCCTAAGAGAAGTTCCCTTGGTCAGCTTTTCAGTCAGCCTGGAATAGGAGACTAAGGATGGTATTTGGACCCCACAGGAAAGGGAGTTTCAGAACCAGAGCAGGGGAAGCCTGCTCCCCACAGGTTTTCTCCTCCTCTACTGTACAACAGAAAAGAACTGCCACTTCAAAGCCTGAGCAGGTTTTAGCTATACAGTAAGAGCATACAATTCTGAAGAACAGGGTCCAGAACTTGTTCTCTTTCTTTTCTCTCCTTTGAAAGCATCCCTAAAACAGGGAGAGGTGTTTTTGTTTTGTTTTGCTTTGTTTTAAATAACCATAGCATGCATCCTTCAGCACTAGCTGGCACCTTACCTGGATACTTACTATAAACTTAGGAAGCAGACTGATTCCCTCTCCACACTGATCACTGTCTTTCCTCCAAATAGTGCCCTAACATCCTCAATCAGTGTATCAACTGCTCGAACTTAACATATGAGTTTCACATTCAGTGATGGGTTAAAAATCTGGAACCTTGCTTAGGAGGGAGTTAACATCAAACATAACATGTTTGATTTACCATAGTTGTCCATTATGTGTTTCTTAAGACCTCTTCTAACACAACACAACAACAGTAGTACAGTAGTTCAAATGTCTAATGTCTTAAATGCCTAACAATACTGCAATCTGTTGCAACTCAACCTACCTAATTGAAACAATATAAGCAAATGTAAGATACTTCCAGATAAGTTTTTATTGTATGACTATCCTGCCTTATCCACAGAAATTTATAGAATGTGCAAATTCCATTATCATCCATTTGTAACTCTCCCATTTATTCCTTTTCCCCTCCTTTATCACAGAAAATCCATTAAAGAAGAAAAGTTAGAATAGCTGCGCAATGCCTTTAAATTCATAATGAGCCATATATCTGGAAGGATCTTCAGTCAGAACTAAGTGCTACTATGGCATCTTGACAGGGCATCATAGACTTTTGTCAGCACATCACGGACTTTCACCAACACAGGAAAGAAGTACACAGATCTATTGGAAGTGTGAGTAACTGTTGGAAATGTAAAGAACATGAATTAATAATTTGGTGAGTATGTCTAAAAGAATGCTTGTCCAGAAGCATTTGCACTGGATCTTTTCATTGCCAAAGATACACACAGACACTACCATTACATTGCAATTAGACACTTCTTAAAAGCAATATTGTGCTTTCTGGGGAGTAGCATTTTAAAACAGATCTCAATGATTTTTATTAATAACATTGCACTTCACCGGTTTTACCAACCATCAATTATAATATGTTTCCCTGTTAGCAGACCTCTGAACAAGTAAATAAGATTGTTCATTTTGACTCTTAAGGTATTTCTAAACTGCACATGGCCAGAAACTGCTGTTAAAATGAATGGAATATTCCCAGCTGTCTTTATTACAGGTTCTTAAAGCATCTTCAACAGACCAAAGATTGATCATACAGGCTGAGTCTCCCTTATGTGAAATGTTTGGGACCATCAATGGTTTGGATTCTGGAATACTTCTATTTGCATATGCATACATACAGTCGGCCCTTCTTATACACTGATTTTTTATACACGGATTTAAGCATACACGGTTTGAGAATGTTCCAAAAAAGTATAAATTTACCTTGATTTTCCATTTTTTATAAGGGACACCATTTTGTTGTGTCATTATATGTAATGGGACTTGAGCATACACGGATTTTGTTATACACGGGAGATCTTGGAACCAAACCCCAGCGTATAACAAGGGTCTACTGTAATGAGATATCCAGGAGATGGGATCCAAGTCTGAATACAAAGTTTATTTATGTTTTGTGTATATCTTATACACATAGCTTGAAGGTCATTTTATACAATATTTTTAAATAAGTTTGTGCATGAAACTAAGTTTGTGTATGGTGAACCATCAGAAAGCAAAGGTCTCGCTATCTCACCTACATGTGAAAAAAGTTTGGGATTTTGGAATACTTTGGATTTTGTAATTCTGGATAAGGAAAACTCAAAGTTCTGTGAGAAAACAGAGATAGTTATAGTGCTATTTGCATGAAAACACAAATTTCAGATGGCAGGCAAAAAATCCTGCCTTGCTAATAAACTGTTTAATCTAACTTAATTGCTGTGGTGGTTACTGTGCAGAATTTTTAAAATTTGACTTCAACTTGCTGACCACTTGATCCCAGTTCAGTGCCTAATATCTGTCAATTTTATGTTTACATTGTCTGCATTTTTATTTGTTTGTTTGCTTGTTTTTAAATTTTGTATCCTTAGTGACTATAGGATGTATGCACATAAGAATGGGAAGATACATATATTTTAAAATCAGTCAGTTAAATTATTAGGTGGCATGCTAAAAAAAACAACAACAAAAAAGCAATTTATACTTTTGAATAACTTCTTTACAAACACTTGTCAGATTAGAATAAAAATCTACCCTCACATTTCTTACTCATCTTACTTCACTCTGCAGCAGGGAGTAAATTTCCCCTCTAAATATATTGCACTGCAGTAAACAGTGCTTGTGAATAAAGGATTTACAACACATTAATAAAACCATATAGGCTCAACTGGTCTTAAATATACCTAGACACACAGTTTAAAGTTCTCATGACTGTCTAGAAGAAGATCTGCAGACAGCAAAGCCTCATGTTTAAATCTATCTAATGTTTATACCAATATATCAAGTCACTCTACCCATCTACCAGTCTGCAATGATTTATTTCTACTAATGTGGCAGAAAGTCCTGAACAGAAAATTTCTGGACACTGTGCTTATTTTATTTGTCTCTTCCATCATCTTGCAACAATTCATTATAGTAATCCTTACTGGAAAATAAGAAAAATAAAAAAAAATACAACTCAGGACAAAAGGTTTGTCTTCCATGAAACTGAAATAAGCAGTGTTAGGAAGAGTGACATTTATACTGTACAGAAATCAGGAAACGGAAGAGAGACACTGACTGAATACAGCTCATGATGTTTCAACCAGATTTTTGGAATTTGGCAGTAATAAGAAACAAAGAGGATGTTTTAAATAGTTTAGTTATTTCTCCTCCCCCCAAAAAATGATGTAGAAGAGAAGCAGATTTATTTACATGAGTAGCACTGCACCACCAGAAATAGTTTTGATTTAAGCAATACAGGAGACCTAAGGAACAATTCACATTTCACACAGCCCTGCAGACACACCTGTTTTTGTTACACCCAAGGTGTGAATGAGAGTTTCCAAACAGTGGACATGTGCAAGGGAATCACATCCAGTTATGACTCCCTGGGGCATGTATTATCAGAGATACGTTTGTATTTATTTGGAAACTTTTATTCTTTCCCGTTACCACTGCAAACATCAGTGTACCCTCAGCCTTAAACAGAGATGTAATATTTCCAGAAATTTTGAAGCCATGGAGCAGGGAAGCAAGAATTTTTCTGAAAAATGAGGAAAACATGCAGATAAAATGTAATATGTATAATTTGGCTTAGCATAAAAGTATCGTGTTTGATATATTAAAGGTCCGTATTATTCAAGAAATAATTACAAATTGAATTTACTTTTTAAAATAAAGGGAAATGGAGTCCAAGTATTATAGTGATTTGAGATACTGTACATAATCTTACATAAACACCTACTTGCTATGTAGGATTTTAGAAATAAAGTGGAGGGATAAAAACACGAACACCTTGAATTAAAGATTTTATTCATCATTTTAAAGAAAATATTCCATAATATTTTTAAATTAAAAATGCTTGGGGGGGAAATGGGATCCAATACCCTGCCTCATCAGTTGTAAGTAGAGTACTCTCAAAAAACCCACGTTTTAAGTGGGGCAGCACCTCAACTGAAGGGTTTCTAAGGAAATGTATGCTGGAACACTGAGAAGTGACATCTGCAGTGGTTTTCTGGTGTCAGGGTACATTAAGAGCAAACAGTTCAGGGTGTATTAAGAACATATAGCCCTTGGTGTCCTGCTGGAACTGCTTGGCTCAGTGTGCTCTCTGATCAGGAGGAGAATGCAGTAAATGTAATTTCCCAGAACCCCGATCTGCAGTGTCCTTGGAAACTCTTCAGGTGAGGCACTACCAGGCTGAAAAAGATGTGTTTGGTTATTAACAGACATAAACATGAATCCCCAATGGGTATGAGATCTCGACTACTGAACAGGATGCCAAATTGGGGGGGGGGGGGTCCAATTTTTTTCAGACATTAACATCTTTAGGCCTAATTCTAGTTGTTATTTCCAGCCATAGTAGTCCCACTCCATCAATGTGAAGTTGATAAATTAACATTTGCATAGGTGACTTAGATTTGATATATGTACTACTGTTGGGAATAGCAACTGTATTTAGATTATAATTTATAAAACAGAGTGTGGCCCACAAGTTTACATTCATTTTTTTTTAAAGACCACCATCACAACCAGAAACCACTCAGCCTATATATATATATATATATATATATATATATATATATATATATATATATATATATATGGAATTTTACACGTGAACATTTCCACCCACAAACACGGTCTTTTGCCATTTTATGTCCCATGAATCCATATCCCCCCTTTCCAGCTGCAATTAGTCCAAACCCAAAAACTTCCATTGAAATCATGTCACTTCCAGGTTGGGAAAAATAGTGTTGCTGCCCCCTGCTCCCGTGCAATTATCCAGCTCTGCGATAAAGTAACAATAATTGCCATTTTCAGCATATTTATAAAGGATCTTTAAGCCTAAGCATCTAAAGAACCAGCAGCCTGATCTGAACATGCATATCTTTGTTTGAAGTCAATTTGTTCCAGGCCTGATGAACTTCATTGGCAGAGGCAAGCTGACATATTTCTAACTCCCTTCAAAGGAGGTTGAAGCTAGGGGCTGATTTAGTGGCACTACTATGGCTGGGAATAACAACTTGTATCAGTTCTATCTTACTCAGCATGCACAACTAAATAGGGTTGATGCTGCTTGCTGAGGCCCCTTTTTATCTACAGAGTATGCACATGGTTACAGATACTGATTGTGTATTATGTTTTTAAAATATCCTTTACTGAAGAAAAAAAGTAGTGCTTATTTCCAGGTAATTGGGTTCAGCACTAGGGCAGGAGAAGCAAATTCCTGTAACCATGACAGTGCTATAATTTAAGTGAATTTAAAATGTAAAACTGCACATGGTTGAAGTATTTCTTTTTGTAAAAAAAATAATCAGGATAGGCATAATGTTTCCCCTCACCCTCAAATGGGTATAAAATATATGCAAAAGAAATTGTAAAAGTGGGAACTGTGATATAAGGGAAGAAGATAAATGTTAAATGTGTGCATTATAGAATGTACGTATCTCTCAAGAACTCTTACTATTAACCAAAGTTAATAGTTTGTAAATTAATTTAATTTTTAAAGCATTGTGTTTATCCTTAGTAGGAAATAATAATTATGGGTGACACTAGTAAATAACTACTTCTGTGAAATGTTCAAAATTTGTATCTTTTTTTTTTCTGAAGGCATAATTTCTATAACTTTCAGCAGTGCAGTCTCAAACTGGATTAATTCTGCAGTGTGTTTTGGACCAGGATTTGAAAATCACTTCTGGTTTTAATACTTTGTAATTAATTGCTAAATGTTAGCTCAAGCTTTACTGAATTTTTGTTGCAAGTAATTTGATTGCATTTTTAAAATTGTTGTACTGTATGTCAGTTGAGAACTGGACCATCAGAGTAACAAAGTTAACAGGAGGGCAAACCATAAGAATCAATATGATTTTTAGGGACTTGAAAGCAACCTTAGCAATCTAGCAAGAAGAATTGGTGTTGGCAGTATTAGAAAAACCTGTTTTCTAGCTTATTTAGTTATTCAGCTGCCTGTTGCCAAGTCCAGTCTTGGAGGCACCAGTTACTGGTGGACATCTTTATTTTTGCATCCTCAGCCATCAGTAGTAATATTCACCATATATTCTGATAAGCACACTCATTCATACAGACACATTTTCCAAAAAAATAAATACCTATAACAGAGAAGAATTTATGAAAGCACTGATTACCTTGAATGTTTTGTATAAATAAATAAAAAATTATCCATGTCCTTGTGCTTAAAAATCTAAATTTCAATTTCAAAACACAAATTTCCATACACAGACAGATACACACTACATGCCTACTGCCTACCTAATGGCCTGGATGGTTTCTAGCAAGTTAGATACATCTTCCCTCTATGATCCATCAAGTACCCCTAGTTCAAACCAAATTGTATTAAGAGGATAACCTTTCTCAGGGGAATGGAAGCAGACACACACAGAGGGAAATAAAATTTAGAAGGCATAAATCAGACAGACACTGAAAAATTGATGGGATAAAGAAACTGAGAATTTAAACAGCAAAGGCTTATACAGAAGCATGAACAGACAGCATGGAGATCTAAGAGGAGGAAGAAGATATACCATACTCCAGTGCTATAATTAGCACTAAAACCCACAATGAATTCAGAAGTCTTGGATTTGGAAATCCACAGCTGCAACTAATTTCTATGCACAAATTTCCAAGAAACACAGCAGTTAAGCTTAGCTACCATTAATAATTCAACTACATGCATGAAAACATTTTAACTGCATGAAATTGTAAAGAATTACTAAGCTACTAGGTCACAGGATTCCAAAACACTCTACGGTATTTACTTTTCTCTGAGTTTGCAACTTCCAGGTAGCATCTCTCCAAACCATTCTTTACAAAAAGGATGATAAAAGGGAACAGATCATCAGATTGTCAGAGACTATTTTTTCCAATTTATTTTATATTGATTTATTTATTTGATTTATATCTTTCTTCCAATAAAGGACACAATATCTTGCAATATAAATTAAAACAAATCTTACAAGTTAAAACAAAGTAGCTAAAATAATACGTAGTGCATTTTTTTCTACAGTATTAATCAATACAATTAAAACGTTAATTTCAAATAATTAAAAACATATTAAGGACATATTACATATTTTAAAAATGTACATGTATTGCACATCCTTCTATTTTTAACCAGTTAAAGGCTGAAGACCTGTTTTAACAATAGGTCTTTGCCTGTTTGAGACAGCCAGCATGGTGTAGTGATTTGAGTATTGGATTATGATTCTGGAGATGATAGTTTGATTCCTGCTTGGCCATGGAAATCCATCTGAGTGAGTCACACACTCTCAACCGCAGAAAAACCCATGATAGGGTGACCATAAATTGGAAATGACTTAAAAGCACACAACAATCACTTTGACTGTTGGCAAAAAGAGAGTAGAGAGAGAGCACGACTCAGCCTCCTTTGGGAAGGAATTTGTTGCCTAGAAGCAGCTACTGAAAGGGCTCCCTCCTGTGTAGTCACTCGATGAGATTGTAAGGGTTGTAGCTCTAGTCCAAATAACATAAGCGTCAGGCAGGCTGATATAGGAAGATACAGGCTTTCAGATAGTTTGAATCCAAACCATGCATAGGGCTTTATAGGTCATAACCAATACTTTGATTTGAGCCCAGAAATGGATCGGTATCCACTGAAGCTGTTTCAACAAGCGATTTCCATGACAGTAACGAAGTATGCACACACTCCAGTCATACCATCATAATTCCTAATTTTCTCTAAACATTACAGGCATGTACTTTACTGACATTTTCTTTCTCCTTAAATATTGGAAATATCTGTCATTTTACTCTTTGGTCTTCTTTCTTTCAAAAGCAACCGAAAGATGACATTATTATTTCACAATCTCATATACATGTTCCTAACAAACATAATGCAGACAACCTAATTTTATGATAGTGTAGTTGTTTTTACTATATGCAATGTGCAAGAGACAAGCCACATTACTCCTGCAAGAGAGATTATACAAATATCTCCTACTGGAATTACATGACAGTAACATAGTGTGCTCACACTCCATTAAAGCAGGAACTGCAACTAAATGTGTATTTTTATTTTTTATTATTTTTATGTAACATCTATCAATACAATATTTATAAATTTAAATTACTTCAAAAACTAAAATTGTTAACATAGTATATTTGATATTAGAATATTGAATTTAGCCTACCAGTTTTCTACAGCTTGCATAAGTCACAACTGATTGGACACAGTCCCTATGGACATGCCATTTCATCCAGACTGGACGGTTCATTAGTCATAATTACTATAACTGTACAGCAGAGACTGCAGTTTTATCTCATCATACATCTTTGATAAAGCTGCTTCCATTTCTGCATCATCAGCATGTAAGGTTACATTATTGGTCCTTTTATTTTCCAATATGTGATTAAACAAGTCTGTGCTTCTTTGGAAATGCACAGAACCTTAGCATAAGCTTTTTTCATTCCCACTTTACAGCACATGTACTCACTTTCTCTCATACACTCACACACATACACCACTAATGTCATTCATGCTGTGACCACCATTTGAACTTTTTGTTAGGATCAGCTGCTTTACACCCTACCAACTGCAACAGAACAAAGAGATTATGGAAGGGGGGGGGATTGCAAAAAAAAAAAAACCAGCAAAAACTCAACAACAGCATTCGCTACAGACACAAGTACTAACTGTATGCTTTGCAACCATTGATTCAGATTTTTATGTAGTAAATCTGACATCTGATCCAAATTAGCACAATTTTTCTGATATGACATTGGAAATGGGTCATTTTTCAAGGGAGCTAAATCAATGCTAATACTACTTATCCTAGCAGCTTAGTAGTGGGGAAGGGGTGAGGGATGGAGAGAGATATTTTTTTAAAAAAAACAACAACTATACCTTTGGGAGAATGCAAGAAAGTACTGGTGCTGAGAAGGTTGAAAAACAGGTGCTAATACATTTAAAATAAACAAACATGCTTACCAATTAAGTTTGGATGAACAGTCTTCATTCATAACACAAAAGACTGACTTTTCCTCTTTTGATGCTATTCCTTTTTCTTTAGAATGTTAAGGAAAACTCATTGTTTAATAACAGGAACCAAAAATGCCAGTGGCATCATACAAGCATGGAGTGAATACCCACGCTACACAACATAAACACGCATGATCGACAGCTGCATACAGCTTCTGAGGCTACAGAAAATCCCAGAGTAATTAGTGTTGTCTGAATGCAATGACATCTGTGTTCTCATGGTCCTCTAGACTTGTCAAGCCAATCAGAGGGACATGAAAAATATGACAAGCATTACAAATGCCCTTCTGAAAGGTCTCATTTTGGGAAAAGCTAAAGTAATGACATATGCCACCTCTCTTTTGCCAGTATATTTAAATAGTTAAAGCCACAGCACTTGAAAAAGTCTTGAGAGTCACTCTGCTTTAAATATGAAGGATTTATATAGAATAATAAATGGGAACTACTCCACTTAAAATTTTGTAAATTTGTTAACAACAGAAATTCAGGATCACATGCATATTATTACAGTACAGTTACTAGATGATTACTTCAGGCTACATTTTTCAAATAGTGCCTTGCTCCAAAGCTTTACTGCTCAAGGCAATTTCTGTAACTGCAGTTACAAGGCAGTTGGGGAAATATTTACATTTTAAGACATTCCGTTCAATTCCTGAACCTTTGTTTTAAAATCCATGGTACCTATCCTTCAATCCAATCCCTAGGCTGCTGTGGCACAATGTCTGAGCATGTGTTTGTGGCAAGAAAGACATTAGTCATCATTAACAGAACCACTGACACCAAACCTAAGTGCCTTTCTGCAATGACCAAGTGGCAATCATCTTTCTCTTACACTGTCACTGCTGATTAGGGTTTCCTTCATGAAAATTTAATTTGTTGCCTTTCTGCATTTCCTTTAAGTGTTTTTTTTTTGCAGCATTAACAAAATATGCCAACAGCATGCTGCAACTGTAACAAAATGTTGTTGTTGTGAACTACTGCCATATTAACTCTGAAAAAAAAGGTTTGTAAACTACTAGATGTAGTTTCAAAATCTCTGTATATTCTAAGACGATACACTGAATGCACTGAATTATACATGTTGCATCTCCCAGTCCATCTTTATGTATTCATCTTAAATAAATGTTTAAAGAATATTTGCAAATACATACCTAAAGAGTGTTTTCTTTTTGAAAAGCCAATAGTTTCATGGGTCCCTTACAGATTATTTCTACACATTATCACACACATAAAATTTGTGGTTGACAACTTACAAATCAAACATCAATGTAAACAATTTCAACTACAGATAATACTTGAAAAGAATTGCAAGATATTCCGTATTCACTCTTCATTTCTGATATAACAATGCAAAGATTTTAAAAACATAACTCACTGTTGTGCTGTTTTAAGGAAGTCTGTGTAACCATTTACTCTTCAGCCTTATTTCAATTTATTTAAAGGTTTGAATTATAAGTACAGTATATGCTATTTGCTAAATGACAACTGTGAGAGACAGCATGGTGTAGTGGCTTGAGCTCTGGACTATGAGTATGTAGACCATGGTTTCAATCCCAGTTTGGCCATGGAAACCCACTAGGTGACCTTGGGTAAATCACATTCTCTCAGCAGCATAGGATGGCATTAACAAAAACCCCTCTGTACCATGAAAATCCTGTCATAGGTTCACATAATAAGTCAGAAACAACTTGAAGGCACACAACTATAATAACTAAGAGCCTGTATGGTGTAGAATCCTAGAGCTGGAAGGGAGTACAAAGACCAACCAGTCTAACCCCCTGCCATGCAGAAATACACAATCAAAACACTCCCAAGAGATGGCCATCAAGCCTCTTTTTAAAAACCTCCAAAGAAGTCTTCACCACACCGCAAGGGAGTGTGTTCCACTGTTGAACAGCTCTTACCATCAGGAAGTTCTTCCTAATGTTTAGGTGAAATCTCTTTTCCTGTAGCTTGAATCGACTGCTTTATGTCCTAGTTTCTGGAGCAGCAGAAAAAGAAACTTGCTCCATCTTCAACATCACTTCAAATATTTAAACATGGTAATCATGTCACCCCTCAACCTTTTGTTTCCAAGGCTAAATACACCCAGCTCCCTAAGCTCCTCCTCATAGGACATAGTTTCCAGACTTTTCACTATTTTGGTCACCCTCCTCTGGACACACTCCAGCTTGTCCACATCCTTCTTGAATTGTGGTGCCCAGAACTGGACACAATATTTCAGGTGAGGTCTGACCAAAGCACAATAGAGTGGCACTCTTACTTCCCTCAATCTAGACACTATACTTCTCTGATACAGCCTAGAATGGCATTATCTTTCTTAGCTGCCATGTTACATTTTTGACTCATGTTCACCCTTTGGTCCACTTAGACTCCTAGATCCCTTTCACATGCAGTTCCTTTAAGTCAGGTGTCAACCATCCTCTATCTGCACATTTCATTTTTAATGCCTAAGTGTAGTATTTTACATTTCTCCCAGTTGGAATTCATTTTGGTCAGTTTTCTAATCTGTTAAGGTCATTTTGAATTCTGATCCTGTCCTTTGGGGTATCAGCTAACTCACCTAATCAAGTGTAATCTGCATGCCCTTATTTCCATCCTCCAAATCATTGATACATATGATGAATAGTCCTGGGCCCAGGGCAGAATCAGGTGTAGTGGTCTGAGTGTTGAGACTAGTACTCTGGAGATTAAAGTTTGAATACCCACTTGGCCACAGAGACCCCACTGAATGACTTCAAGCAAGTCACACATACTCAGTCCCAGAGGAAGTCAATAGCAAAACCCCTTTGAACAAATCTTGCCAAGAAAACCCTGTGATAGCAGCCTTAGGTTGAAAACAATTTGAAGGCACTCAACAAATCAACTTGGTAACATTTGTGTGCAGGACAAAGCAGTGACTTTTGAAAGCAGATGCCATAATTAATATCCCTTACAGGGTACAACAGCATTTTAAGATTAAAGAGCAGATTAAGGAGTTACCAAAAAGAATTAAATTATAAATTATCAGAACATTTAGCTTTTCCTCCAAGGAGCTGATGCCAAATTTGGATGCCTGAAAGTGGAAGTGGAAGCCAAGTCTCCTCATGCAACTCTCTCCTCTCCTCATGGCAGCTATTCACAGGATCAAATCAGGTAGGCTGTGGGCCATGATGGCTATGGAGGAAAGAGAAGAACTCCCTAAAATGGGAGAGAGGCACCTTTCATGAGTAGAGCTCCACTCACAAAAAATGCCTCTATCTGTTCTTTGCGGAATCCCACCCTATTTCCCTCTATGCCACAGGCTGCCCATTCACTGTGCACAGCATTTTCAGTGGACTGGGAGACAGATGTGGGGAATAAGTGGCAGGAAGTTCTGTCTTCAGCACCATACTTGCCTAAACTCCCACCATTCTTGCCTAAACTTGGATCTAATCCCATGTAGTTAAACATCAAATTAACTCCTGAACAAGAAGCTAAATTGGAATAGTCTTTCCTCTGTACAATCCAGAAATACTAGTTACAATTACATTAAGTATCATTCAGTAACTTCTTCTCTTGTACGACATGTTACTCTAAGAGCAATAACAATCATAACATAATGCTGTACATAATACTGTCATCTTGAATATGTGTCTAACTATTCAGGTTTACTCAGAATTAAGTATCCATGTGTTTAAAAGGGCTCACTTTCAAAGGTTGCAGGCTCAGTTCAGACCCTAGACTCAAACACTTAACATGCTAGTAATTCCCACGGTTGCAAAAACATCTGCTAGACTGAATTTAAGGAATGCAGCGCCAGGTATTTTTAAAACACTGTATGTATGTGGTATGGTCCAATAGCAATATTATCCTTGAGATAATAATAAAAATATATATTTACTGTTTGTGGCTGGCAAAATAAGTAAAAGAATTGCCTATGTTTAATCAATATAACTATTTTCTATTATTTTTAAAACACAAAATGATATGATAATTTAATTTAGTTACAAAGAGACAGTGAAGTTCACACCCAGTATTATGATGTCTCTTCCACAATTAATTTAGTCTTGTAAACTGAAAGTGCAGACACTAAATTCCCTTCCTCCTGCACCTCCTCCTTCTAACCCCTCCAACCTCCACCCCAGTGCTTCCATATCAAGTTCAAAAGAAGTTTAGCCGTTTGGTTCCCAACCTCCCCCACCCCCAGCCCTCCAAGTCACTTGTCAGTGAAAGGTTGGGCAATTTATTGACCACTTCTGGATGCATACTGTCAGTGTTGAAGGAAATATGAGGGAAGGTTGTCGCTACTGTTCTGGAGCTCATTGATAATGACATACCTGCCTCTGTCACCCATTACCCATACTACAAACTACTTAGACCTAACTGAAAAATCAATAGCATACTTGCACTGGTTCCTGTGGCTGCCTCCTTTGATTGTCAGCTCCTGTCTAGGGTCAGCACTTACATGAAAGGGGCTGTGACTGCCTGATGCTTTCAGGACAACCTAACGATATGAAACTAGCCAACAGAACAGTAAATTCTGTCTTCCTGCCCTCCTCATCAATTAGGCTCTGACTAGGCTTGCCTGCAGAAATCTGACCTTTTAAGTTTAGGTGAATATGGACTAGCTGAACACACCATTGCCTTCCGCACTGACTCAGGAAATTCAGTGACAGGTTAAACAAAACAGAAGGTTGTAACTGTCATAATTTGCATTGCACTTTCACGCCAACAAGGGTGTTATCAGTGGGGGCAAGCCCTGGAACACACAACTTAAGCACCCCTAAGTTGCCCTCCTCATAAATTTTCAAGTGAAGTGAGATAAAACATAAATTCTTTTCTTCCAAGCTTGCATTTTGGAAATTCACAAACTGCATAGTTATACTAGCTCACAAATACAAAGCTATATTAAATGTCATTAATGACAAATGACCTCGTTGTACAGCTTGCCTAACAGCTACTTGTAAATGTTTGGAAGGTTCTGTTTTCTAAATGCTAAATAAGCACACACCTTCATAATTTTGCATGTATTTCTAATTTAAATATAATTAGAAATAAAACAATTACATTTTTAGTATCTAAATCATATATGAAAAGAATTTTTATTTGCTCTCTAAGCCCAGCCTTGCTAATGTCATTAAGAAATAAATATTTCAATTGCTAAACATATAAGAACTGCTTAAAATCAGAATAAATCCCTGCTCTGCTATGGCAAAAGTTTGGGGAGGGGTGGACTAAAAATAAAAGTGAGGGGGAGAAGAAATCTACCACACTTTTGAAACCAAGTGATTTATTTTAGCATGAACTTTCAAAGATGTCAATCCAGGTCTTCAAAATGATAGAGTACTGTACAAAACTAATGCCCCTGTATTCATGAAAATCAACTCATTTGAGATGTGGTGCTGGAGAAGAGTGCTAAGGATTCCATGGACAGCCAAAAGGACAAACGAATGTGTCCTTGAGCAGATCAAGCCAGAAATATCTCTAGAAGCCAAGATGACAAGACTTAGACTGTCATACTTTGGACACATTATAAGAAGGCATGAATCGTTGGAAAAGATGTTAGGAAAGGTGGAGGGAAGTAGAAAGAGAGGAAGGCCATATTCTAGATGCATGAACTTTATTAAAGAGACAATGAATATTAGTTTGCAGGAGCTGGGCAGAGAAGTAGAGGACAGCAGGGCCTGGAGATGTCTCATCCATAGGGTCATCATGGGTCAAGATGATGCAAAGGCAGTTAACAACAACATCAAATTTATGCAGTTACACTGTTGTGGCAGTGGGATAAGTATGTAATGGGATATAGAACGGTGCAAATTGTGACACTTGACATAAAATCCTGAAGTGTTGCCTGTCAAGCAGTTGGTCTGCTAGTCTTAAGGTGTGAAAACAATAATTTTTTCTTAGTCAAAGTCACTTCCACTGAAATTGAATTTTTTAAGGAAAATTCTTTTGTAATGGTGATGAAAACCCATATATCAGTATATGTAATATGCCAGGAAACCGTTGTCTCTGTTTATACTTCTTCTAATGAATTTGTAAATGCATACCAATTCAATTATTTTTCTTTTCAATCGCCCTCCTCTTTTTTTCCTTTTCTTTGTCCCCCTCCCCACCCCCACCCCCCAAATCAAAAGGCAAAAAACATATCATAGAATCATAGAATCATAGAGTTGGAAGAGACCACTAGGGCCATCCAGTCCAACCCCCTGCCATGCAGGAAATCTAAATCAAAGCATCCCTGACAGATGGCCATCCAGCCTCTGTTTAAAGACCTCCAAGGAAGGAGACTCTATCACCCTCCGAGGGAGTGCATTCCATTGTCGAACAGCCCTTGCTGTCAGGAAGTTCCTCCTAATGTTCAGGTGGAATCTCTTTTCCTGCAGCTTGCATCCATTGTTCTGGGTCCTGTTCTCTGGAGCAGCAGAAAACAAGCTTGCTCCCTCTTCAATATGACATCCCTTCAAATATTTAAACAGGGCGATCATATCACCTCTTAACCTTCTTTTCTCCAGGCTAAACATCCCCAGCTCCCTAAGTCGTTCCTCATAGGGCATGGTTTCCAGACCCTTCACCATTTTTGTCGCCCTCCTTTGGACACGCTCCAGTTTCTCAATGTCCTTTCTGAATTGTGGTGCCCAGAACTGGACACAATATTCTAGGTGGGGCCTGACCAGAGCAGAATACAGTGGCACTATTACTTCTCTTGATCTAGACACTATACTTCTATTGATGCAGCCTAAAATAGCATTGGCCTTTTTAGCTGCCGCATCACACTGTTCACTCATGTTCAACTTGTGGTCTACTTGGACTCCTAGATCCCTTTCACACGTAGTTTCATTCAGCCAGGTGTCACCCATCCTATATCTGTGCATTTTATTTTTCCGCCCTAAGTGCAATACCTTACATTTCTCCGTGTTGAATTTCATTTTGTTAGCTTTGGCACAGCTTTCTAGTCTATTCAGGTCATTTTGAATCTTGATCCTGTCCTCTGGGGTATTAGCTATTCCCCCTAATTTGGTATCATCTGCAAATTTGATAAGTATGCTCCCAATTCTGTCATCCAGGTCATTGATAAAGATGTTGAATAGCACTGGGCCCAAGACAGAGCCCTGTGGGACCCCACTGGTCACTTCTCTCCAGGATAAAAAGGAGCCATTGTTGAGCACCCTTTGCGTTCGGCCGGTCAACCAATTACAGATCCATTTAACAGTTCCTTTGTCTAGCCCACATTTTACAAGCTTGTTTGCAAGTATGTCATGGGAAACATTGTCAAAGGCCTTAGTGAAATCAAGATATACTATATCCACAGCATTCCCTTCATCTACCAAGATGGTCATTTTATCAAAGAAAGAGATTAGGTTTGTCTGGCATGACTTGTTTCTCTGAAACCCATGTTGACTTTTTGTGATTATGGCATTGCCTTCTAGATGTTCACAGACTCTCTGTTTAATGATCTGCTCCAGAATCTTTCCTAGTACTGATGTCAGACTAACTGGACGATAATTGTTGGGATCCTCTTTTTTCCCCTTTTTGAAGATGGGGACAACGTTTGCCCTCCGCCAGTCTGCTGGGATCTCTCCTGTTTTCCAGGAGTTTTCAAAGATTATTGCCAATGGCTCCGATATTACATTTGCCAGTTCTTTTAATACCCTTGGATGGAGTTCATCTGGTCCCGGAGACTTAAATTTATTTAGATTAATAAGGTGTTCCTCTACTATCTCTTTACTTATTCTGAGCTGAAATTCCTCTATTCTGTCCTCTGCTCCATTATCCTCAGGTTGAGCACCCTTTGCCTTTTCTGAGAAGACTGAGGCAAAGAAGGTGTTTAGTAATTCTGCCTTTTCTCTGTCTTCTGTTAGCATTTTGCCATCTACTCCACGCAGTGGCCCTATCGTTTCCTTCTTCTTCCTTTTGCTGCGGACATATCCAAAAAAGCCCTTTTTATTGTTCTTAACCTCTCTAGCAAGCCTGAGTTCATTCTGCGCTTTAGCTTTTCTGACTTTACCCCTACACATGCCTGCTATTTCTTTGAATTCCTTTTTTGTGATTTCCCCCTTTTTCCATTTCTTATACATGTTCCGTTTCAAACTTAGCTCCGTTGAAAGTTCCTTAGTCATCCATCCTGGTTTCTTGAGACACCTCCCGTTTTTCTTTCTCACTGGAACTGTTTGAAATTGTGCCTTCAGTATCTCCCTTTTGAGAAAGTCCCATCTGTCCTGAACTCCTTTATCTTTTAGTATTTCTGACCATGGAATTGCCCTCAATACTTCTCTAAGTTTACTGAAATCTGCTCTCTTAAAATCTAGGATGCGTGTCTGACTATGCCTGGCTTCTCCTTTCCACTGTATTACAAACTCCAGGAGAACATGGTCACTTCCACCTAATGATCCCACCACTTGCACCCCATTTGCACCCCATATCATGCTAGCTTTCAAAGAATGCTGGCTTTTTTATCCGGGAAAGTTGATAAAAGGCATGTAAAGGAAGAAAAGTTATAGTGTTAATGTCACAGGTCTGTATCTTGCTTCAGATGCTGCTTAGATCTTGAAGGAGAGCTGATAAGGATAAAAGTGTGAGTGTGTGTGTGTGTGTGTGTGTGTGTATGCCTTCAAGTTTCCTGTCGACTTATGGCGACCCCATGAATTTCATAGCATTTTCTTAGGCAAATAATACTCAGATGTGGTTTTGCCATTTCCTTTCTCTGAAATATAGCCTACAGCACCTGATATTCATTGGTGATCACCCATCCAAGTACTAACCAGGGCTGACCCTCCTTAGCTTCCAAAATTGGATAAAGCCCACACCCCGTATTGACTTTAAGTGAACTTAAACTTCAGCAGTATTAAAAGCCATTCCCTTTGAGAGCTTTGCCTTTGTTTGTCCAGTTTCTTCTCCTACCTGGTTTTTACCATCTTTGTTCAATGAAGAAACTAGCTGGATGGCCTTAAATAGATATCCCTTTAATAAGGATTTTGTATTTTGTTGTATTGGCTACATATTTTTGTTTGTTTGTTCCAGAACAGTTACTTATGGTTCAGAGAGTAGACTACAATTTCCAGGCTTCACCAGCCAGCATGGCCATGGTGACTGGGAGATCCCAGCTGAGAAAAGCTACAATGGACCAGACAAGGACCCTAATAAAAATAGTAACAGGAAGATGCTAAAGGAAAGCTGACATGCAAGGCATAGAAAGCACGTGCTTGAACCTGCTCTAATAGCTTAGAAAAATTTATCTATGACTAGATTCCCCCAGTTAGCAGATTCCAGCATTTTAACTTTGAAAGGGGAATTTTTTCTAGCTCTACCTGTTGTTTGCTTCCTCAAAATAGTATGCATAAGTCACCAACTCAGAAAATGAGTTGGCTTTTATTTATCATGGCTAACCACTATTTTTACTTGAAAAGGCTTGCACACTCAAAATTAATCAGTAGTAAAAAAAAATTATCAAGGCACAAGAAGCATATGGTGATAATTGTTGCTTTGTCGTAAACTGTCATTCAATTTGATATATTAATTATGCAATCGTAAAACATAATTACTTCATGTAGTGTTTAACTGACACTATCTTCTGTATCTTCCATAAGCAAATGTAAAAAGCATAGCTACTGTAGCTATCTGTTGAAACCTAAAAATACACTCCTTCCACATTTGCGGCTTTGATTTTTGCAGATTTGATTATTCACAGATTTTATTAATATGTTATCTTTAGGAATATCTAGGTGCTGCAGGGCAACTCTATGGTCAAACAAAGTGAGGTATACCCTGTAAAACCGATGACAGAGAAAGACCTGCTGAGTGGAGGAAAGTCTTGAGCTTGTGTTGGTGATAACATCCCAAGACAATAGAATGTGAGCTATGATGACCATGTCTTGCAGCTGTGAATGAGCAAAGTATGACTAGCAATACCAAATTCATAAGGGTTTGCTAGAGACCCCATCTGCCCACTAACTCAAAACACTCAAAACTAGGCCTCATAAGCCATGACCAATGCTGGAGGTTATGGGACACCCTCTATCAAGCTTTATGATACTCTTCTCCAGGGACTGCAAAATACAAGAAAAGCCAAGGAAGATACACTGTTAGGCACTCTCCATAATGGCACAGATTACACCAGTTTGGATTTATTCTTATGGATTAAAAGATAAATTGCTTTTGTAAATGGGTATGCTTATGTGTATATACAAAAACATGCTATATATACACATATTAGCTGCAGGCCCACCCATAGCACATAGGCTCCAATCAGGGATTTGGGATGATTACTTTTTGGACTATGATTTCCATCATTTGGTTAGGTAAACTCAGGATTCTAGGAACAATAGTCAAAGAACATTTTTTTCCATGTTCTTGTTTAAGTTCGTATGCACCTCTCCCATTCAAACAAAAAGTGTATAGCATTGACTGGCTTTTGTGCCCTTTCTCTCAAAATCTACTAATGTTTAAATACGTATATTTGATCACAACAAATCTACTTAATTCCTGTGCACAATAAAGACAAGAAGAGCAGAGTTTATTGAGCCTGGATGTGTCTTATTTTAAAAAATACACAAACTTAAAGTGATGATTAACTATGCATCTGGTAGCATGTCACATCCTTTGTGTGTGCCTATCAGATAGTGAAGAGAAAGGGTATGGACAGTGTCCAGCCTCAGCAAGCAAATCATTTGGAAACACTCATAGCCATAGATCAAAAGATTTTTCACTTTATCCACAGTAGATTTAAATGCACCATCCCAGCCTTTTGCTACAGACAAATCCAGTTAGAAAACAAGAAAGACTCCTTAGAATCCAAAGATAATAAAAGAAGATTTGGAGGTGGGACAGGGGGTGAGAGACAGAGAAAAGAAACAGACAGGCATAGCTACTACATACGGAGCCAGAGACAGCTGTTTTATATCCTAGATTCAGATTGTTGAGAGCGAAAAGTTGCCACCAATCCTTCGCTCACCAAATATTATTTCAACTAGACTGCACATGTGGCTTCTGTATTTTATTTGTGTGACCAGGTATTTCTCTTTCACCATACTCTGTGGGCCCTCAACGCTCAGGAGCCCAATTTGTATTAAATCATACTTCTTAAAATGGCTAATAGCATTCTGGAGAAAGTCTGTAAAAACAATGCAGTCCATTCACATAAACAAAACAAATAAAAATTCATTAACATTGTAGTACAGAGTCACTAACTCGAATGAGTCTGAGAACGATTTCTGTCAATGAAAGAGTTTTCCCATTTTGAATACAGGCTTATAACTCTGGAACCACTGATGATGCTGGGTG
>NC_056526.1:145740752-145805752 GCF_019175285.1 Sceloporus undulatus | reverse complement strand
CACTTACGCGACTCCGAAACACACTGCAGAAATCATTATCCAGTTTGAAGCCGCTTTAACTGCCCTGGCTCAATGCTAGGGAAGTCCGGGAGTTGTAGTTTGTTGAGTGGCACCAGCGGCTAAAAGGTCTCACAAAGCTACAATTTCCAGAATCTCATAGCATGGAGCCATGGCAGTTAAAGTGGCGTCGAACCGGATTATTTCTGCAATGCAGATGCAGCCAGAGCAACCCTATACACACGCGCTGAGCAAATACGTTTAGGAAAGCGGAGTCTCCCCCGTCCCCCTTTTGTGATTTTTGTTTTGCTCCGTTTTGGCTTTTCTTTTCTCTCGTCTAGACTATCTCCATCGCCATCCCTTCAATGTGTTGCCTTCGAGATCTGCCTCACGCCTCTCTCTCTCTCTGCATCTGCACTGCAGGAACAATGCGGTTTGACACCACTTTTAAGTGCTGCCGCTCCATCCTAGGGAATCCCGGCTTTGTAGGGCTTTCTTTTTTTAACAAGGTCTTTTGCCTTCTCTGCCAAAACGTCCTGTTGCCTCACAAAAAGACACATCCTGGACAGGCTAAATGTTGTCCAAGTGCATTGTTTCTCCAGTGCAGATGCATCCAATTTAGGATCTATCTCTTTCTGGCTGAAGAGAAAAGGCGTAGAGGAGGAGGAGGAGGTTGGAGGCAACTGGTGTGCTTCATTCCCAACCAGTTTCCTGCATCCGCAGTGCAGAAATAACCCGGTTTGACACCACTTTAGTGGCCATGGCTCCATGCGATGGGGTTCTGTGAATGGTGCCTCTGGTGCCACAACAAACTACCATTCCCAGAACCCCATCGCATGAAGCCATGGCCACTAAAGTGGTGTCAAACCGGATTATTTCTGCACTGCGGACTCAGCCCCAATTTAGGAGCATTCCGTCGCCTTTCCTTGCGCCTCGGATACAACACACAAACACACATTTTTCTCTTATTTCCGACTAGATCCTCTCTTTTTTTTAAAAAAAAAAAAAAAGGGAGAAATATCTCCACTAAACAAATGAAAACCAGCATTCCACAATAATTAATAATAATAATAATAATAATAATAATAATAATAATAATGATAGCGAGTGTGAATGAAAACCCAGGAAAAACGCAGCTCGCCAAGCTTTCCAGACCGAAGTGGTTGGAAACATTTCGAAATAAAACGTACTACCAGGAAGGACATATTTTTATTCAGTTTTTGGAAACAGAACCATTTCCGTCATTTGGCTAATTTCCCCTTTTAAAAAATGCATATTGAAGGGAGAGAAAAAACCAGCCCAAACCCTTCGTACTTATTTACCAATTAATCGTAAGCTATTTCCGTTTATAATTTATATGAACACACTCGATTTAATCACAGAAATCCAAATTCTTGTTCTTGTTGGAGTCCATACCTATCTCTCCCATTCAAATAAAAAGTGTGTGTAGCATCGGCATAATGCACCAATCGTGCCCCAAATGATGCACTCCGCCAGGCAGCCCCCCAAAAAGAACCATATTAAGCGATTAACCTGAGAAGAAGAAGGAGGTTCTTACCTAAAAGTTATGAATCCGGAGGAGTTATTCGTCTCCAGGTTAAGCAGGATTCACAACTTTTAAGCAAGGACTTTAAATTCAGGGCAGTGGAAAGGAAGGGCCGAAAAGAGCCGCTTGCTGAGTCCGCAGCAGACAGAAAGAAGTACCAAGCCTTCTCTTCTGAATGTTTTTACACAGAGAGGGAAGCTCCCTTGCTGGAAAAGGGCCTTTCCGCCCCTCCTGCCATCACTTCCACCTTGGTCTTGAACCTCCCTGCAAGCGTCTGATTTGAAAGAAAAAAGCCTCCTACAAATGACTCCAGAGAATTGCAAGATTGTTTAAGAATTCAAAGCTATACTTGTGTGAGTCTAAAATCATTTCTTGTAGCAGCTTTGAGACAAAAGTGGAAGCAACGGGGAGCATGAGCTTTCCCAGCCTTTCTTCCCAAGGCATCGGAGGAAGCAGGAGTCTGGCTTGCACCTAGCTTTCGGGGGGGGAGGGGGGGGCTGGCCAGTTTCTTTCCACAAGGCTATTGCTTTTCTGTTTATGGAACAAATACAGAGGAAAGCTCCCTCGCTTAAAATGTCCCGACGCAGAAATGCAAGAGTCTTGCAGAAAGGACCTGGAAGCCTGAGCTTTCCTAGACTGGAAGGAAGGAGGCTCAAGGCCAGGCCAAGCTCCTGCTGCCAGTTTCCTTTGACAAGACGATTTAGAGGGTTAGGGGCCACCCTCCCAGTGCCTCCAGGACCCCATTTAAGGCCGCAGCAGGGTTTGGGGGAAAGCTTTTTCTGGTGGGTGGGCGTGCTTTTTCCCTTCCCGTTCCTGAGCTTTGCCAAGTGCTTTCCCCATCCCTCTCTCTCTCTCCTGGTCCTTCCTTGCTTCCTTCCTTCCTTCCTTCCTTCCTTCCTTCCTTCCTCCCCTCCCGTCCCAGGAGATGAGGCTGACATTGGCTGCTTGGCTGACAGCTCGGGCCCCGATTTGTAGGATCCCGGGGCTCCGCCTCCCTCCAGCAGCAGCAGGGCAGGCAGGGGCCATTCATAAACTAAAGAAGGCTCCCCGCCAAAGGCAGAAGAGGACGAGAGAGGGAAAGAGAGAGAGAGAAAGAGAGAGAGAGAGAGAGATCCCGCCAGAGGAGGAGGAGGCGGCGCAGGAAAGTAAGAGGAGCGGCGGCCTCCCCTTCCGAAGGTGGGAGGGGGAAGGAAGCGGAAAGCAGGAGGAAAGAGGGAGTAGAGGAAGAGGAGGAGGAGGAGGAGGGGGCAGAGTTCAGTCCTGGAAAGAGGGCTGCTGCTCCGTGGAGGAAGGCACCCAACCGCCCGCTCTTCCTCCGGCTCCAAAGAACACTTTCAGGACATTTCGCCCCGAAGTTGGAACGAAGGGAAGGATGAGGGAGTGAAGGCGCCCCGAGTAAACTCCAGGAGGAAGAGGAGGAGGAGGAAGGAAGACATCAAGCCAAGGTTGCCCAGACAGAAAGAAAAGGAAGCTCATCTCTGAAAGGGGGGCCGGGAAGGTGCCATCCCAGAAGGCGAAAGCATCCCCCGACTCTCCTGGCTGCTGCTGGGCTGCCTCCGCCGCTCCCTCTCCGTCCCCCGACGGCAGCTTCCCTCCTCCTGCTCCTGCCTGGGTCGCCCTTAGCAGCCGGACAGCCAAGTTCTGCAAGGAAGGAGGGCCAACTTCCCCGATGAAGGACTGAAGCCCCGCTCGGCTGGGCTGGCGGCTCCCATGTAAACCCACCGGCGAAAGAAAGGACACCGACATCCCCTGACACCTTGGGCGGCTGGAGAGAGAAGGAAGGAAGGAAGGAAGGAAGGAAGGAAGGAAAGAGAGGAGGGAATAAAGGAGAGAGGGGGAAGGAATAAAGGAGAGGGAAGGAAGGAAGGAAGGAAGGAAGGAAGGAAGGAAGGAAGGAAGGGGGAGCTAAAGAAGGAAGGAGGGAGGGAGGGAGAGGGGGAGGGGAAGAAGGAAGGAAAGGAAAGAAGCGGAAGGAAGGAAAGAGAAGAAGTAAAAGAAAGAAGGAAGGAAGGAAGTAGGGGAAGTTAAGGAAGGAAGGAAAGAGGGAGGGAAAGGGAAGGGTTGTTGCTGCCGTGGGAGGCGCGGGAGGCGTTGCGGGGCTCCCTGGGGCCTGTGCCGGCGGGGTCTGGGGCTCGGGGCTGCCGGGGCGCCGGGGTCCCTGGGCGGGGGAGGCCTTGGATCCCTCCACCACGTACTGCGAGAGCAGCCCAGCGGCGGCGGCGGCGGCGGCCTTCGGGGCCCCGGGGGACGTGTGCCCCAACATGATCGCGGCGCAGGCCAAGCTGGTCTACCAGCTGAACAAGTACTACACGGAGCGGTGCCAGGCGCGGAAGGCGGCCATCGCCAAGACCATCCGCGAGGTCTGCAAGGTGGTCTCGGACGTCCTCAAAGAGGTGGAGGTGCAGGAGCCGCGCTTCATCAGCTCGCTGAGCGAGATCGACGCGCGCTACGAGGGCCTGGAGGTGATCTCGCCCACCGAGTTCGAGGTGGTGCTCTACCTCAACCAGATGGGCGTCTTCAACTTCGTGGACGACGGCTCCCTGCCGGGCTGCGCGGTGCTCAAGCTGAGCGACGGCCGCAAGCGGAGCATGTCCCTCTGGGTGGAGTTCATCACCGCCTCGGGCTACCTCTCGGCCCGGAAGATCCGCTCCCGCTTCCAGACGCTGGTGGCCCAAGCCGTGGACAAGTGCAGCTACCGGGACGTGGTCAAGATGATCGCCGACACCAGCGAGGTCAAGCTCCGCATCCGCGAGCGCTACGTGGTCCAGATCACGCCGGCCTTCAAGTGCACGGGCATCTGGCCCCGCAGCGCTGCCCAGTGGCCCCTGCCCCACATCCCTTGGCCAGGGCCCAACCGCGTGGCCGAGGTCAAGGCCGAGGGCTTCAACCTGCTCTCCAAGGAGTGCTACTCCCTGACCGGCAAGCAGAGCTCCGCCGAGAGCGACGCCTGGGTGCTGCAGTTCGGGGAAGCCGAGAACCGGCTCCTGCTGGGGGGATGCCGCAACAAGTGCCTCTCGGTGCTCAAGACCCTCCGGGACCGGCACCTGGAGCTCCCCGGGCAGCCCCTGAACAACTACCACATGAAGACGCTGCTGCTCTACGAGTGCGAGAAGCACCCGCGGGAGACCGACTGGGACGAGGCCTGCCTCGGGGACCGGCTCAACGGCATCCTGCTGCAGCTCATCTCCTGCCTCCAGTGCCGCCGGTGCCCCCACTACTTCCTCCCCAACCTGGACCTCTTCCAGGGCAAGCCCCACTCCGCCCTGGAGAGCGCCGCCAAGCAGACCTGGAGGCTGGCCAGGGAGATCCTCACCAACCCCAAGAGCCTCGACAAGCTATAGGGCGCAAGCCCCAAAAGCCACCCTTGGGCTCACTCTCCGCTCTGGGATTCTGGGAGCTGGAGTTCGTGGTGGGGGCTCCGCTCTGGGCCCCACAACAAACTCCAGCTCCAGAATTCCAGAGCCAAGAGCCAGACAGCGCTGCCAAACCGGGGTTATCTCTACAGCATCCCCCTCCAAAAAGGACGGACAGCAACGCTTTATTTAACCCCCCCCCCCAAAAAAAACCCCCCCCCAAGGAAGGAAGGAAACCCCCCCCCCCCCGCTTTTCTCTACTCCTCGTTTTCCTTTGCAAAGGAACATTAAGAAGAGAGAAAGACAGAGGATGAACAACGACGGGACTTTTGCTGCTTTGGCCAAACGAAGTCCGAGGTACATTCCTCGGCTTTCTCCCCAATGGAAGGAAAGAAAGGACCCTCCTCCTCCATCCTCTTCTCCTTCTTCTTCCTCCTCTTCTTCTTTCTTCTTCTCCTCCTCCTCCACCTCTTCTTCTTTCTTCTTCTCCTTTCTTCTTCTTCTCCTTCCTCCACCCTTCTCCTCCTTCTTCCTCTTCCTTCTATTCTTCTTCTTCTTGGAGAGTTCCTGCATGGCAGAGGGAGGTCGGACTGGATGGCCCTTGCGCTCTCTTCCAACTCCACGATTCTACGATCCTTTTTTCTTCGTCTCCTTCTTCTGGTGTGCCTTCAAGTCCTTTCCGACTGAAGGCGAACTTGTTCTTATTCTTTGGCAAGTTGCTTCAGAGGTTGGGGTTTGTCTGTTTGTTGCTTTTGGCCGCCCTCCGAGGCTGAGAGAGTGTGACTCGCCCAAGTGGGCTCCGGCAGCAAGGAGGATTTGAACCCTGGCCTCCGGAGTCTTAGTCCGGGGCTGCACCGCACACGCTGGACTCCCTCCTCGACCCCAAAGAGACTCCAAGCCAAGACTCCTTTGAAACATTAATAATAACAATAATAACAACCATAATGGGGGGAAAGGCAGTAAAAACAACGACGGGACTTTGCGGCCGCCAAAGGAAACCCGAGGTACATTTCGTTGCGTTCCCTTTCCTTCCCTCTTTTTCTCTCCAGTTCAGTGTATATATATATATCTATATCTATATGGCATTCGTGCCTGTTTCCTCTTTTCTCCCTCTCTGTTCGTTTGCCTGAATGTTGTCACCAAGTGAAAACAAAAATATTTAACTATATATAGACTTCCCCCTCCGTTAAAACAAAGAAAGAAAACACGTTTTTTAAAAAGCCACAGAGAAAGTGTTTTAAATGCCATTTCAGTGCCAAGGACAAATTCTGTGCCTCCTCTTCCCCCAGATCTCTCTCCTTACATTGACTGGTGAAAACAGTAACAGTAATTATTATAAACAAACAAACCAATAAAAAACCTGGTTTTAACTTTGCATTGCCTGGTGTGGGTTCTCTCCTCCTCTCTTGCTCTGCTCTCTCCTTTATCACAACTTGGGTTAAATACCAGACTTTGAATTTCAAGGCCATATGGATTGACTCTGAATAATTAATGCCCTACAAGGAGCCAATTTCTCTTCTGAAAACATTAGGGTTTTTCTATAGGGTTTTTAAATAGACCCTGCCCCAGGCCATGAAGGTGGTGAGCTGAGCAGAAGGGCTACAGATTGAAGGGGGATAATGTTGTTGTTGTTGCTACAACTTCCTTCCACATTCAAATGCTCTATGTTCAGAAAAGCATTTTACCCCAATCTGTCCCCTTCTAAAAAGCTAAACAGGTTGTGTTTTTAACATGTTGTTTTCAAAACAATGTCACATTCAGAGAGAAAACAAGTAGTTAGAAAAATTAAGGATCATTTAATCCTGGGACACTTTAAATACTTGTTAATGTAATGCCAAGTATTTACTCAGTAGTAAGCACTACTGACTTCCGTGGGGCTTACTCCCAAGTGTGTCTGAAATGAAGTATTTATTTTTCCATAATAAAACTTCATCTTATTTTTATTTCCAGTTAAAAGCAAACTGGACCAGTATAAACCAGAAAGGGCAAATTGTGGATACTGTATATGGTTTGGATGCTATCAAACAGCACTAGCTTATTAAACTTGATCTATTGACTTGCACAACATCTCCTCCTTATTTTTAAAAAAGCAATATCGAGAGGAGTTTAATGCTGGAAATATCAAATGTGAAAATGCCTCAGAATGGACTCCCTGCTTCGGAAAAGAAATAAGTCTTAACTCATAAGGCCACCGCTTCCCTTGCGCTAGGAATATAAACTTTGATGCTATCAGCAACAGTGCTATGCCCAGGACAGGTTTTACTTCAAAACCTTGTCACAATGTTTTCTTTCCCAGGAGTTTAGAAAAACACACAGACTCTGAATTTATCAGACTTGGAAAGCCTTGTAAATTAAACAAGAATCTGAGGAAATGCAGGGTTGGTACTGAAAGGGGAAATGTTGCTACCCAAGGAATAGCTGCCCATATCTTTTGGGAAGGAGGGGAAAGTGCCAGTCTTTGCAAGAGAACTGTGTTTGACTTCACAGCCAAAACAGCAACAGTTTTCAAAAGTTTTCACAAAGGGAAATCAATAGTTTGAAGGTTAGCACTCTCAAAAAATCCACTGCATTCCAGATTAAGTTAATATACTTGGATGGCTTTCTATGCATCCTTTTTTCTGCTTTTTGTTAGAAATACTGTCAGTTGAAGAAGCCAGTTTTTAAAAATTTATTTTGTAAAAATAACCAGAAACAGATTTTGGGATCGGAGAAATCTGCTTCTTGCAAAATGGAAAAAAGATAAACAGCCATCTTTTAATAGCTAATACTTAAAAGTTTACAATGCCGCAGGGAGCCAATAAGTGAATAGTATATACATAAAGCTGATCACCTCTTTACTGGTTCTTTTAATAGCAATTACCACCCAAGTAAATTTGATATGCTTAATATGTGTCACAATTTAAAACAAAAATTTTCTGTATTAATATAGTTTGCTTCAAATTTCATAGTTGAATTACCTACTTCTGCACCAAAGTCAAAGCTTTATTTTTAAATCATGTTTAGTGATAATCTCCATTTCTTTGAGATATAATATATTCATCTTTTAAGATGTATTCAAGAAGTAAAAACTGCACAGGAATACAGCAAATAATTTATGTCTATGGAAATATAACACGCTCGCTACATGAGATTCATTGCTTGTGTTGCCCTTCCTCCTCAACAAAACAACATATTTTAGGATTTCTTACACTAAAATTCAGAAGCAGACAAAGAATGCATATTCATTAATCGCATTTTAGTATTATGGTACAGTCTTTTATAGTAGTCCTTTTACTCTGTGTGTGTGTATGAATGAAATTTACTGTCCTTGCATTTGAAGATTGCTGTCATTTAAATAGAAATGCAGTGCAAATGAACCTATTAATATATATATCATCAAATGGGAATTATCTTTTCTGCATAACCATGTGTGGAGTCTAATTCAATCTATACAAAGCAAATGTGAGAAATCAATGAAATTTACTAATCTTATTAAAGCACTACTGTAAGGAGACAAAGTAAAATGCTGGCATGCACATAGGTTTTAAAAGACAGCGCTGGTAAACTTACTATTATTAACACATCCTCTTGCTGCGAAACAACTTTATTTAAGGGCCTCCCTGGAGATTTCTATTCTATAATTTATTCATGAAACGGGGATGAACTATTTTCCATCTATACACGGGAGTCACTTACATGAAAACTTCACGAATTAAAAACTCACAAATACAGAAAAGTGCTCAGTGGGTTTAGAACGGAGCGGATGAAAAATTAAAGCTGTTTTGCAATTTGTCACTAGCCTTGGTGCTTTGGGAGGGGGGTCAAAGATCTCTTACCTTGGGATCAATTTTCTTAAAACTGGACTCTTCTTCATCTACCTCAAAATACAATTCAGAGGCGGTGATGGAAAGTGTGCCCTTCACCACTACACAGGGGGACACAAGTTGAGCCGGCGTAGACAGACTAACAGGACCTACCAAAAGAAACACACAGGCAATTTAGTTATCGATGGTCTGAGCGGCAAGTACAAAAATAAGCATATTTTATTAGCTTACAGTACCCAGCTGCACTTCTTACAAAAATAACTTGATGTACAAATGAAATTTTTATTCACCACCATCACCCAAAGCACATGTAATGCTATTTGTACACTTCTGTGCTGCCAAACGTTTGAGCAACCACAGCTGAAACCAATGCAGATAATATGTTCATTTAGATGGCTGTTAGATTAGCTTTTGTCATTCGTAAGTTATGAAATGCTTCAGAACTGAATACTTTATGCTCCATACAATACCGTATATTGAGGGGGGGGGGTGCTTGGATGAGAAATATGTTTCAGATGTGAATGTTGAAGATCCAATTTGACCCAGATTTCTTTCTTATTACTTGTTTACAAGATCTTCAAGAATTTCACACACAGGCTTTTATTTTTATGCACGGCACAGTCCTATTTTTTAAAAAGTTAAATATTACTCATTGCCAGAAAAGTATAGCAATTGAAATGAGGCTTCAACTCGCCTGTTTTATGTATTTTTCCAAGGAATCCACAGAGCATTAGTGCAGCTCAGGGACTGTGGGAGTAAACAGCTGGAGCATGGGTTTCCAAATGGATGGTTTTTTATTGGAATAATCACATCTCCACAGGGCTTATCACAGAGACAGATCAGTGTACTACTCAAAACAATAGGCTGGGCACAGATCTAACAATATGCAGCCTATTATAAAAAATAACATCTAGAGAAAGAAAGTGGGTTATATTTGTCATTCAACTCCACAGAACACTGAGACCAACATATTTATCAACTGAGGCCTTTGTTTAAAAATACCGTATAACTACATGCCTGACACATACCCCTTTTCATTAATAAAGTATGTATAAATGAGGTGCACACACTTAGGCAATCAATGGGTGAATAACTGCCAAAAAATTCTGACAAATTGTCATTTCTGTCAATTGTGAGGAGGTGTGATGGTCTTTAATCTTGCATCAATCTCAATGTGTGCCAGTAGGACAATAGAAGAGATGCTCTGCTGAGATCAGAGCAGCTTTGCCCTCTATTCCCAGTACATTGTGTTTGCAGATGGGCATCCGATAGCTGCACGACTGCCGTGATTTCCCAAAGCTCATTCCCACAAATGGATGAAATAAGCAGCTATGTGTTCTTTTGCTGTCTCCCTTTGCCCTCTGTACATTAGCATGTAATCCAGGAAAGAAATAACATTTTTTCAATCACTTTCAGACATTCAATTACAGGGCAAGCAGACAGCTGCAAGAGCCAGGGCAGCTCAGGTCCCCTTGAAAACCCCTGACAATTTCAACTTCATTTCTAACCCACAGTACTTTATTAGCAAGGATTACTTCTTAATCCTATTGCCATTGTCAAGATTATATAATTAAACTCCCCTTTCACCTCTATTACAGTATGAATGTATTAACAGAAGCAACAAATGTAGAATGAGGTGGAGGGGGAGTGAGGAAAGGCCAAGGAAAGGAGGCTTCTGGAGGGTCTGCTGAAGAGCTGTTTCAATAAGAACTTCCCTCAACAATGCTGCTGCTTTACTGATTTTGGTACATTGATTTGACATCATTCTATATTTTC
Source organism: Sceloporus undulatus (assembly GCF_019175285.1). Lineage (NCBI taxonomy): Eukaryota > Metazoa > Chordata > Lepidosauria > Squamata > Phrynosomatidae > Sceloporus > Sceloporus undulatus. The sequence goes on along the minus strand of NC_056526.1, from coordinate 145,795,277 downwards.
ATGTTTGGTTTCTGTTATATGGTGCTAGGCAGATGGTGCAATGCATAAGGAGCTTCACTAAAATACAATTTAAGGCTGCTTTGTATAAATCAGGGGGAGCTTAGCCTCACCCCATCCACTCACTTCCAGCAAAATGGAATTTTAATAAGAAAATATTCTTGTTTTGAAAGTTAGCGTGAAATATAGCCATAGCCAGAATTGTATAAAAAATAAAAGAGTAGAAGTGACGTCCACATTTACAATTCTAGCCCTCAGACAAGTGGGTGGTATTATTATATATATAATATAACACTTCCAAGTGGGAAAGTTTGCTTGGCATACATTTATATTATGAGTTGTAAAAATCTGCTACAGCAAAAAAGAAAAATACTTCAGGTAAATATAAACAGGAGGTAAATGCAAGATTAGACTGATACAAAAGGGGTCTCCCAAAATTCAGAGCACTGCCTTGTTTTGAAGAAATTACTACCTTTGTTGAATGGAGCTGTTTTGTGTGTGTGTGTGTGTGTGTGTGTATTTACACTTTTTTTGTACTTAATGTACTTTTGTGGTTCCCAGAATTTCCCCACCCAAAACAGATACATACTAGTTTCTGATACGCCTATGGCAATTCAGGTTACGAAGGTTTTTCGGGTTACGAAATTAGCCGCGGAACGAATTAATTTCGTAACCCGAGGTACCACTGTATATATGTATGGATAGATAGATATAGATATATAGATATATTATCTATGTATATGTATATAAATGCATTTCACTGGATCATGTTATATATCAAGCTAGGCACATACCCACATATACATGCACAATCCCCCAGTTTTAATCCAAAGTGATCCTAAGGGCAGAACATTATCTTAGGACAATGCAAAGAAAGACCAGTCCAGCACTGTTTCTCCTCCCTATAGCACAGAAGGTGCTGCCAAGGGAGTTGAGGGAGAGAAACCAGTAAGGAGACCCCATCAGGAGGAGGTAATAGACAGCTGAAGTTACCAGTTAAGTTCTCCAGTTCCTTCTCCTCGATGGATGACAAGGTATCATCATCGCCTTCCAAGAGAATCTCACTCTCCGAGTTCTGATTTCCTAAAGCCTGGCTCTTGATAGACTGCTTTCCTTTAACAAGTACATCTTCATCTGGAGCTGAAATGAAAAGAGAAACGCGGCTGTCAATCAACCCTCAGAGACAATAGCTACAACAAGGGGCAGGAGGGAGAAGTAACCTTCCTTAGACAGATAGATACTCAAGGCTGGGATGGAGGGAAAGTGATGCAGAGATCTCAGCTGGGGGGAGGTAGGCTAGCAAACCAGCTCCAGGGCTTTAGCCACCTCAGCAGACTCCTTTGTAATCTGATTAAATTTAGCCAAGACTTGCATTTAAACCCATCCCATATTCTGAATGACAAAACAGGATCAGTCCCATCTCCCCAAAACCACCTGTAAGGGAACTTATACCTTGAACAACTAACTGGAAGCTCAAAAGTGGGATGGGAAGGGGGGTGGAAGGGCCAGGGACCACACAGGGTGACCAGATGTCCTTACCACAAAGGTGGACAAAATGTAGAACATTAAAAAAAAAAAGAAAGGCATGACCACAGAAAAGCTAAAACCACTCCTAGAAATGTAAATCCATGCTTCTGAGTCAGGTTCAAAATGGAGGGCATGTTGGAATTCCTCCTGGGCAGAAGTCTGAAATAGAGGACGTGGCCTGGAAAAGGAGGACCACCCTTGGTCACCCCAGGCCACAATAAAAAAAAAGGGGGGGGGGTTTAGAAGCTAAGACTGCAAAGTTTATGGAGGAGGGAGGTCCAGGGAACTCGGATTACAGACTTCCATGGATCTGTAAATATATAATCCAGTTCGATACCTCTCTGAACGGAAAGGAACCGATCCTCAAACCTGTCAAGCAGCACGAGTGGATTTGTTGTTGTTTTTGTGGTTGTGTGACTTCACACCTTTTTCCGATTTATGGCGACTCTAATAAAATGAACCGATCAGGGGGTTTCTTGGCCAGATTGGTTCAGAGGGAGGTTTGCTACTGCCTTCCCCTGAGGCTGAGAGAGTGTGACTTGGTCTTAGTCATGTTTAGCGTAGACCCACTGAAACTCATGAGGCTTTTTCATTCTGTAGTTAGTTGGAAGACCTCCTCAAGCCCTATTCCACTGGATCATGAGTTTCTGTGAGGCAACTGTCTACAAGGCGACAGAAGTCGGTCCCTTTGCCTTGGCTTCTTTTTGGTGCAGCGCAGTGGTCCCCAAACTGTGCCCTTTAAGAGATTTTTGGACTCCAGCTCCCAGAAGCCTCAGCCATGTCCTACAATAACCTGGGATTCTGTGAGCTGAAGTCCAAAATCCCTGAAAGAGGCCAGTTTGGGGACTACTGGTGTAGTGGTTTGATGCTTGGTACAAATCTGGAGACCAGGGTTTGGATGCTTACTTAGCCCTGGAACCCCACTGGGGTGGCCTTGGGCAAGTCACACTCTCTCAGCCTCAGAGGATGGCAATGGCAAGCCTCCTCTGAACAAACCCTGCCAAGAAAACCCCAAGAGAGGTCAGCATCGGAAATGCCTGGAAGGCGCAGAACTCTTTCCAGACTGCGCTCTAGACCCAGGCTTCCGCGGCGCTACTTGGAAACCCCCCGACAGAGAGCACACTTCCCTGGGGAAAAGCCTCAGCTGGAGGGCTTCCAGACCTCAGAAAAGGACGATGTCTCAGAGAGGGATATTTCCCCCCAAGGAAAGCATCCGCACCGCGGGCATATAATTCGTTCTGACGCCGCTTTTAACTGCCACTTGAAAGCACACAAGACAGCAGTCAACGAAACATTATCATACGCGGCATCAGCATTGCATTCCCAGAATGCCATAGCAGGGAGCCAATGGCACTGAAAGAAGTATCAAACTGGATTACTTCTGCAATGCAGCTATTCTCTCGTTGCTCCTCTCCCCGTTTTTTATGCGTCTTTTGTGCCTCTCCAAGTCCTTTCCGACTTATTTTTTTCTTGCCCTGGCCATCCTCTGAGGCTGAGAGAGTGTGACTTGCCCAAGGGGTTGTTTTCCCCATGGCTGAGGGGGCTGCTTTTCAGCCTCTGAAATGATCTGGCCGAAACCCGACAAATAAAAGTGGGATTCCGTCCACTTCGCTGCAGCTGAGAGCCAGCCTCTGGAGGGATGGAGGAGGAGAAGGGCTCCGAGGAGGAGGAGGAGAAAAAGCAGCCAACTTCCCACCAGTTTGGACACACATGGGGGGGGGGGGGGGGAGTGGAGGCTAAACTCTGGGATTTACCTTTGAATAAACGTTTAAGGCATTTTAAAAAATATTGTAATTTTTTGCTTTTTAGTCCCAACACTCAGTCCACCGGCATCAATGGAAAATCGAAGGTTTTTAATGGCAATCTAAGGCGTAAACGGAGCAAGGACAGTCGGGGGGGGGGGTGCTGTTGTTGTTGTGTGCCTTCCAGTCCTTTCCCATCAGGGAGTTTTCTTGGCCAGACTGGTCCAGAGCTGCCTTCCCCTGAGGCTGAGAGAGTGTGACTCAGAGCAGGGACCTGAACCCTGGTCTCCAGAGACAAGCAAACCCCTAAACCACGCCGGCTTTCCGCATTTTTATCTACTATAAACGCCTGCAAGCCGGAGACAAGCTGCGAGAAGGCTGCATCCACACTGCAGACATGGTCCTGGTTGACACCGCTTTAACTGCCAGGGCTCAATGCTACCGAATTCTGGGAATTGTGGGAGTCTGTCATAGAGCTCTGATGCCACAACAAACACCAAATCCCAGAAGTGCACAGCACTGAGCCATGGCAGATACAGTTGTGTTGAACTGAATTATTTCTGAAGTGTGGATAGGATCCCCAATGCCTATGTGAGCCTGCTAGAATTTTTTGGTTTCCCTAATAGGGAAAGTGTTATTCCTAGACATATTCCCTGTGAGGATATGCCTGTGTGTGTGTGGGGGGGGGAGGCTATTGAGGCTTCAACAGAGAGGGGGAAAGTGTGGTTAGTTAGCCTTTTCCAGCAGACCCACCACCGCCTTCTCTTTTGCAGAGGCATCACCCAGAGCACTGCTCCAGCACAAGGCAGTGCAGTCACTTAGCCTCACACAGAAGCTGCTGGGATGTGAACTGGCAGCTCAGCAGCATTAGCAGATCTATGCATTTTTAAAAAGGCTATGGGGACTTCACGACTGCATCCTTGGTAATCAACCTTGCACTCTATGAACACTTAGAAGTGAAGCTGGAGGGGTTTGCTTCTTCTGACTGACCAAGGCCTCTGTATGGGAGGCCGGCAATCACTACTGAACTGAATGGGCCAGAGGGGGTTAATGGTTTGAGCTACGCTTCTGGAGACCAGGGTTCAAATCCCTGCTCAGTCACTGAAACCCACCAAGTGACTTTGGGTAAGTCACACACTCTCCACCTCATAGGAAGGCAAAGGCAAACCCCTTCTGAACAAACGTGAAAGGACTTGAAGACACACAACAAGAACAACACCACCACCATTGAACTGAGAGAAACAAAGGTGGTAACTCAAGCTTTTGTAGACTTAAATCCACTTCATCATCTTCATCGTTTTCTGACCAGTATATAACAGGGATCTTGTGGCACCTTTGAGCATGACTGAGAGAAAGAAGTTAGTAGCATAAGCTTTCCTAGACCTAAGTCCATCTTCATCATTTCCTTACTCAAGTCTAAGAAAGCTTATGCTACCATCTTCTTTCTCTCAGTCAGTCTCAAGTGTGAAGACTGGGATGCCTTAACAGCAAACTGAGACTCTCTCAGCAAAATCCCAGTTTTTCCAGCCAAATGTAGAGTATTTCTTCTATCAAAATATTTATTTCAGCCAAAGCATTATATTCAAGGATACATGTGTGATGGTAGTTCCATTTTGTTGCTACGGTGCCTTCAAGTCAACTTCAATGTATAGCATCCCTATCATAGGGTCTTCTTGGCAGGGCTTATTTAGAGGAGGCCTGCCCCTGTCTTCCTCTAAATGACCTATCAAAATGACTGCTTTAAAACATATGTGCCCATTCTATATGTCTAATGTAGCAAATGTGCAGATTTTTCAAGGAGGGGGGGAACCTACTTCTGTCCTAAACTTTGCTATCATTTTATGTTAAAGTGCACTTTCTTTAAATTTCAAGCTGACAACAGGAAACAGATAGGAGGCAGCAATTCCCTACTTATCTCACTATTACTTCCCATGTTGCAGCTGCAGAGTACAAGAAACCTATTCAGCTTTCTAGTACCCAGAAGGAGTTGAAGACTTACACACAATTTTTGGGTAGCTTTGCAGGGGGGGGAGGAAAGCAATATACTGGACCAGGTCTCATTTTGCAAACATATGCCAAACACATCCTGGTCAACCAGCTTCAACACATTGCTCATTACTTTTTGATTACTGCCATACATAGCTTGAGGTTCCAGGGGCTTATTTTTAAAAACCTTTAATCTGCAAACATTTACAGAGGAAGGCAATCCCTAGTGGCCAAACATAAAGCTTAATTGTCTCCGTAAACATGGGAACATAAATTTTCAAATAAAACTATTCACATTAAAACAGTAGACAAAACATCAGTTTGGATTCCACATCTTTTGTTTTAAAATGCCTGAGTTCAGTTTGCAATGAATCTCAGTTTTTTAAATCTCAGTTTGCCCCAGCTAGGAAGCTTTTCTTTTACATTTTCTGTTGGTTTAGAAATGTTTGTTTACCAGAAGCATTGCTGGTCAAGAGGCAAGACAGTTTTCCCCCCTTTTCTTCCCCTTTTAAAAATGTACCAGTGGCAATAACTAAACAAAACTCTGGTTCTGGAATTATTCAATGAGAATTGAAAAACCTCTTGTCATGGAAAATATGCAGCTGATATTTAGAAAGGTTTTCCTGTAATTAACTCCCTCTTGAGGATTTGAAGTTAGCAGCAGTAAAATTACCTACAGTATTCTAATACACAACACATGCACTAACATTCAATTCTCAATGGCCTAATAGCTTTCTAGAGAAGGATTTTTTTTATTTATTTTTTAATTAGAACAAGACAACTACCAGATAAAATAAAATATGGCAGAAAAACATATTTATAAATTCTGACAACATATAGTTCAGTATAGAATTCACCTTTAAAATCAGCACATGCTTCCAGATGTTGGACAATTCCATTTTATTCTGTACCTGGGTGAACTTTCTGTTTTAGATTAAAAGCCTCATTTAAATTTACAAGTATACCTTTCATTTATTTAAAATTTAGTCTGAAAGTCAAAATGTATGCACAACATGAACAGGAACACATCTTGCAAAAAAACATCAACCTGTGCCAATAAAAAAAAACCTTCTCTTTTGCCAATAATTGAAGAAGGGATACAATCACGACAGCTTACAATAATATTATGGTGTAAAATATCATCTGTGCAAGGATTCACACACTTTCTGTGCTTACAGGCTCAAGGGAGCTTACACCACATGCTATGTTGCAAAAGTGTTTATGGATGAGTAATACTGACTACTTCAAATCCATGGGCATATTCTTATTTACATTTGGTTATAACCACCTCAACCAACCGAGATTACAGTATCTTCTACAGCTGTTTGAAAGCATCAATTCCAAGTCGAGAACAAGAAAGAGCCAAAACTGGTGAATTGCCCATTCTATAACTGCGTCCCCAAAATAAATATATGGATTTACACAAAAATGTAGGGAGCCAGTGTGGTGTAGTGGTTTGAATGCAGAACTAGGGCTTTTGAGGCCAGTATTCAAATCCCCACTCAGCCATGGAAACCCAGTGGATGATTTTGGGCAAGCCATACTGTCTCACCTTTAGAGCAAGGCAATAGTGAGCCTTCTCTGAATAATATTGCCAATGGTCACCATCAGCCGAAGTCAAATTGAAGACATATAAGCACACACCAATTTGTTAAAGGGATAATTTTTTAAATGCAGATGAATGGTTGTTACTGAAAAATGTTATTGTACAATGTCCTACTTGTGGGCTTCCCCTTGCCATATGACTGTCCTCCCCTCCATTCTAACTGTCAGCGCTGTGGCCTTATAAGGAGAAAAGTGTAGGCAGACACAGCTCCATCATATCTAGACCAGCAGCAGATGAAAGGCCCTCCCCTTCATCCCAACTCCCACCGCTGTAGCCTGAAAGGGAGAGGAGAACAGGCAGTATCTGCCAGACTTAATCCCCATCCCCACTGCCATTTCTCTTTCCTAGGCCTGTTACAGACTGCCAAAATAAAGCTGCTTCGGGTCTCTTTGGAGGGATGCTGTTTAAATGATGCATGCGCCCTAAGAATCCAGAAGCTGCACCAAAGCTGCCCTCCAGTTCTTAGGAATGGAGTGTGGCTTTGGCGCGACCTCCGGACTTAGGACCCATGCATCATTTAAACAGCATACCTCCAAAGAGACCCGAAGCAGCTTTATTTTGGCAGTCTGTAACAGGCCCTTGTCTTATTTTGATTGTAGGCCTCAGGGCAGGAAACTGTCACATTGATTATTTGTAAGCTGCCTTGGGAGCATGTTATTTTGTTTGTTTGTTTTTTGGCTAACAGTCAAAAAATGTAATACAAATATTCGAAATAAATTGGGAAGACTATACTGGATTGTTTAGGTCTTTGGTCTCATCCAGCAGCCTTTTTCCCATGTTCTTATGCTCATACCAGGTATTCAATTATTCCAGTGTTGTATTAAGGATTTGACCTAAATCTCCTAATGGCTAAGCTGGGTCAGGCATTGTTAGTACTTGGATGGGAGATTGCCAACGAATACTGGGTGCAGTATGCTGTACTTCTGGGGAAGGCAATGGCAAAAGCATCTCCTGAAATTCATGGTGATTGAAGGCACATACACTGTCAGTCATCAGAAAGCTCTTAAAAGACTTGCAAGCCAGGAAAATTTGTAGGCCTATTTATAAGACCAAACTATGCTTTTAACCCTTTGAACAGCAGGCACTAAGAAATATTGATAAAATTCATACAAATTTAATATATATGCCCAAATTCAACTGCTAGTCCCAGCTAGATAGTAGGATTTAGCTATGTGCTGATTTAGTGATCAGCAGTTAATTTAGTATGTTTAGTTGTAACTAGCAAGTGGATTTGCTTTAAAAAAACAGCCAAGCAGAGTACATATAAGCTAGTTCTACAAATACCATACACCACACAGCATGTATTACAAAGTTAGTACTATGGTTCTATGATAAGGAAGGTTATGCACACACACACACACACACACAATACAGTATGTAGGCACAACTGTGAAAATATTTGCTCATGTAATACCATATATTCTATTGCATGGTTATGCTTGTACATGGCATTACTGTTTTATGCAAATGTTTCTACACAGGTGGCTACACATAGGGACAAAAAGAAACCAAGTGTTGGACTAAAAGCAAGTGTTAAATTTACTCTTTAGAAAAATAAGTTTCCACATATTTTGGGAGTAACCATCTCAGAAAATACAGTTTTAAAAGATGCTAGCTGGAATCCTAACTTATCATCCATTAACTGAATAGAGTTCATAGTCAAGGAGTAGAGGTTTGCTTTGTACCCTTTGTCTGGCCAAAAGCATCACCATTATCACCACTCACCACCTCCTATTTCTGCAGAAAGAAGGGGGGAGACAAGAGAAGTCCACCGCTTAAGTGAAGATAAATACCTATGAGCTAAGCCATAATATTTGCCATTTGACATATTACAGCACCAAGGCTCTAGCTAATTCCCCAAGAGACACTGGAACCACATTCTGGAGACCTGAACATGGATACACAAGCTTCAGAGAACTAAAATTGTATAGATATGCTTCGGGACCATTTGTAGCACATAGTATCATGCTGACACAACAGTAATGTTGGTCAACAACATGTCTGTCCAGTATTTCTGTTTTACTGGTGACACCATGAGATTAAAGAGCAAAGAGGGTTGGAAACATTCAACAGATGTGGTGTAGAAAGGAGAGAAAGTCTCAGGATGTAGAAAAGAAAGAAGATTTCATTCTTGAAAAGAGCCTGCCATATTTTAGGCTGAAAATATTTTTATGGCTACAGAGGATTACAACTTTAACATCAACCTGCAGGGATTCAAAAAGAGTGTCTCCAAAGCTTGTACCCGATATCAGTTGTCACACTGTGAGATGCCACATACATTTGTGGAGAGATATTTAGGGGAAATGGAGAGTAATCCTACTCCAATACTCTCAAGATACATTTCTTTAACCTAGAAATGTTGGTGTACAAGTTAGCCCAAGAGAGCAGAGTGGTGGCTGGCTGATTTATAGGTCAGAACCGACTCTGAATGACAGTTCTTTCACCTGCTAACATAATTGTGGAAATTAATTCTGGCAGTTAAGATATGAAAGTAGTGACAGATGAGCACATGACTGACACCTGGTGTTTGGATAGGAGCTGAGTTGATCAGATGGAGCTCTATGCCCTGGTGTTTTCCCCCCTGAACAATGCAGAACTACATTGTAGAAGTTTACATATATATACAGTTTAACAGAAAATTGTGATTATAAGAAAGATTTTTTAACTTTATGTCCTTCATGAAATAGTTTTAGTACTGTTTAATAAATAATCAAGAAGAAGACAAAAGAAGACCAGTGAGATATTAAATGTCCAAAGATCCTGTATATAATTTATATATTATATGCTTTTAATCATTTTTCCTATGCTGAATAAAGAACATATGAATTATAAGACGTGCAACACTTTTGTTTGACTCCCAATATGTGTAATTTTGCTAATTTAAAACATCATTCTGTGTAGTTATTCTAAAACAATCAGGAAGAATTAAACATTACATTACCTCCCTGTTGTTAATACTTTATAGATCTAATAAAGATAAACTTTGGAAAAGTAAAATGTTTAGATACTGTGCCCTTCTAACAAGCAAATGGCTCCTTTTCATCCTGGAGAGAAGTGACCAGTGGGGTCTCACAGGGCTCTGTCCTAGTGCCAGTGTTATTCTACATCTTTATCAATGACTTGGATGACAGAATTGGGGGCATACTCATCAAATTTGCAGATGACAACAAATTAGGAGGAATAGCTAATACTCCAGAGGACAGGATCAAAATTCAAAATGACTTGAATAGACTAGAAAGCTGGGTCAAAGCTGACAAAATGAACTTCTACAGGAAGAAATGTAAGGTACTGCACATAGGGTGGAAAAATGAAATGCAGAGATATAGCATGGGGGACACCTGGCTGAATGAAAGTACATGGGAAAGGGATCTAGGAGTCCAAGTAGACCACAAGTTGAACTTGAGTAAACTGTGTGATGCAGCAGCTAAAAAGGCCAATGCAATTTTAGGCTGCATCAATAAAAGTATAGTGTCTAGAACAAGAGAAGTAATAGTGCCACTATATTCTGGTTTGGTCAGGCCCCACCTGAAATACTGTGTCCAGTTCTGGGCACCACAATTAAAAAAAGACATTGAGAAACTGGAGTGTGTTCAAAGGAGGGCGACTAAAATGGTGAAGGGTCTGGAAACCATGCCCTATGAGGAACGCTTTAGGGAGCTGGGTATGTTTAGCCTGGAGAAGAGAAGGTTAAGATGTGATATGATAGCTCTGTTTAAATATCTGAAGGGATGTCATGTTGAGGAGGGAGCAAGCTTGTTTTCTGCTTCTCCAGAGACTAGAACGCGGAACAATGGATGCAAACTACAGGAAAAGAGATTCCACCTCAACATTAGGAGGAACCTCATGACAGTAAGAGCTGTTCGACAGTGGAACAAACTCCCTCTGAGTGTAGTGGAGTCTCCTTCCTGAGAGGTCTTCAAACAGAGGCTGGATGGCCATCTGTCGGGAATGCTTTGATTATGATTTCCTGCATGGCAGGGGGTTGGACTGGATGGCCCTTGCGGTCTCTTCCAACTCTATGATTCTATGATTCTATGATTTTACAAGAAAAGAAATTCCACTTAAACAGTAGGAAGAGCTTCCTGGTGGTAAGAGTTGTTGAACAGTGGAACATGCTGCCTCGGAGAGTGGTGGAGTCTTCTTCTTTGGAGGTACTTAAAAAGAGGCTGGATGGCAATCTGTCAGGAGTACCCTGATTGTGTTTTCTTGCATGGCAGGCGATTGGACTGAATGGCCCTTGTGGTATCTTCCAATTCTATGATTCTATGGTCCACCCACACTGCAGAAATAATCCAGTTTGACAACGCTTTAACTGACTCAATGCTAGGGAATTCTGGGAACTGTAATGTTGTGAGACACTTAGCCATCTCTGTCAGAGAATTTTGGTGCCACAGCAAACTACTATTCCCAGGATTCCCTAGCAATGAGCTAAGGCAGTTAAAGCAGTGTCAAACTGGATTATTTCGGCAGCTTGGATTTGACCAATAGAGAACCTAGTCTTCTATGAATGACTTGGTGCTGTGATCCTTATATCTAACAGTGGGAGAATAAAGTAACAGAGACATAGCTTCTGGATCTGTAGTACCTCACTGAATGCCTTCTAACATATAAATAGATTACCTTCCTCTTTAAAAAAATAATAAACTCTTTGAGATCTGCCAGAGAAACCTCACTTAGAATTCTAGCTTTTCTTGTTGCCACTAAGAAGAAGGCCTTGTTAGTAGTCAGCCCCAAAATGGGATGTATGTGTGTGTGCATGACTTTTGATGTATGGCTAGGGCCATATCATGGGGTTTTCTTGTATATATACTCCCGCCTTTACAGACACACATACACACACCCCATGATATGGCCCTAGGTTCGCCATAAGTCAAAAAAGACTTGAAGGCACAAAGCAACAATATAAGACTTTACATTATTTAAGTATTATTAATAAAAAAGTAAAGAAAAAATGCTGTGCTAGAGACAAATTCTTTTGTTCCCAAGTCTTCACATTTCCCCAAAGGCCTTCTTCAAACTCTTCACAAAACTAAATGTGTCGGCAAAAACCTTCCTGACATCCCTAGGCTCACTTTGTTTGCACTTAAACTTCTAGTCCAAGCAGAGTATCCACTTAACCAATCCCTTTCTTTTTCCCCCTTCAGGTTCGCCTATCATCATGATATACACTAATAGCAAACTGAGTCCACTGTGTGTCATAGCTTATGTGGCCAAAACTCTAGTTATCAGCAAGCTTGGGGAACTGTAATTGTTTTTAGAATTCCCCCATAAACACTTTTAATGGACCAGTTCCCTCCAAAAACTAAATAAAACCAATGAGAACTGAGCATGGGAGGGGGAGTCAAGTGGTGAGGGAGGAATGGAGTACCTTACTTTCAAAAAGTGTGGGTAAGATGAGGTCTAAAGAGTTACTCTGTCACCTTGGCTCCTAGTTCTGTTTTATCCTAGAAAAGGGCATAGCAAGCTGACATCCTGAATAGACACACTCCATATTGTAACATATTGTTGTAGGTGTCAGTTGGATGTCAGCCCATTTAAAGTTATGGGCTGACTGGTAAGTCTTGTGACTAGAACTCTTGTCTCTGTTACTTTATTCTCAAACTGTTAGATATAAAGATCTCAGCACCAAGCCATTCATGGAGGACTAGGTTCTCTATTGGTGAGGCAGGACATAGTACTGCCTGGGTCGATCTCATCAAGGCCATGGTGTCTGAGGAATGAGGCAGATGAATAATCAGCAAACCATTTCTAGTGAAGCATTAGAGAAAAGTAGTTAATAGGGTCCACGGGCCAATGATCGGGGAAATGTCAAAGGAATCATGGAAGTGAGATAGGAACAGGCAGGACTGAGGGAAGATATTGCATCTAAGTTTATGGAGAAAAGCTTTATATAGAAACAGGAAAGGGCTGCAGTAAGTCACAAAGCTGTTAAATGTGCTTGGGACCCAGGTGACCTACTGCTTTTTAAGTAAAAGGAAGTGCCTTGGGTAGGGTCCGCCTAAGACATTTTGGCACCTGAAGCAGAACAGCAATTGGTGGTCCCCATTCACTTAAATCAATCTACACAGCATATAAAGCCAGCAAAGTTATTTTGGCATGTGAGACATTAAATCCCATAAGCATCTCCCAGCACTAAAATACAGTAACAACACATTAAACAACTAACAATTTGCTTTCAAGATCACAACCATATGATTTGCTGCCTGAGCTTACCTATTAGTGGGGCCAGTTGCCTTAGCTTGCTTATTGGCAGGGCCAGCAGCATGCATGGTGTAGTGGTTTGAGTGTTGGACTATGACTCTGGAGACCAGGGTATAATTGCCCACTTGGCCATGAAACCCACCAAGGGGCTGAACAGACTGGCTGTAAAAGCTGACTTCTGGGTGGTTTGGGGGTGTGGCATTTTGACAAAGCCAACCAGAAGCCACCCAGCCACTTAGATAGGAGCAGTTCCAAGCTGTTCTGGAGGCATAGTGTTTTGATGCTGCATGCCCCTGGAGCGGCTTGAAGACAGTCTGAGCTTGCAGTGGTGCAACCAAAGGTGGCTTTTTACCAGCCGAAATGGGAGCAGATCTTTTCCATTCCTATTTGGGCCAGGTCTGGGGACGACTGGGGCTGTGGCATGTGGGTGCCATGTCGCGGGGGTGAGCGGCTCCAGGGCAGCCCTAATCCGCCATTTTGGAGTGATCTGTTTCACCCAAGTGATCTTGGGCAAGTTACACTCTCTTGGCCTCAGGGGAAGGCCAATACCAAAGCTCCTCTGAACAAATCTTGTCAAGAAAACCCCATGTTAAGGTTGCCTTAGGATTGTAATAAATAAAAATGACTTCAAGGCATGCAACAGCAACAACAAGGTGAGCTCTGGGTTTGAGAAACAAAGTTCAGTCCCTACAGCATTGAAAGTTATAGATCTCATATTCAAAACAATTACAGTCATTTTTTGTCCTGACACACTATGAAAGGGAAATGTTTATATGGGGGAGGGACACACCCATCTGTGGTTATGTGTTTGAGGGTGTATATATGTTATATTCATCATTCTATGTTTACCTTACCATTCTGAGCAAAAATTAGCAGTGTGGGAAAGTGTAAGCAGCAGTCCTAATTATGAATGGAAGCATTGCAGCTTGTTACCAGTTTCATCAACAAACTTGCTGGTAACATAACTGTGAATTTTCACTAATATTGGAATATTAAAGCAAATCCTATCTTCATGCAGATGCTCCCATTTTGTAGCACCTACTTATTCTTTAAGAATGTATCCTTTAAGACATTTCACAGGGGGTAATCTGTGGGGTGTTAGGCGTGCAATGCTTCTGTTTGAATGATGGTGCCATTTTCTACAGTGCATATGGAATTTAAAATAGGTTCCATGGCAGACAAAGCTTATTCAGTAACTAAGCAAAAATGAAAGTCAGAGCAGTCACATTTCCAGACTGACTTTTACAAATAACCATTCTGGATGCTCTCTTTTTTTTCCTCCCTCTTTGAAAAATCTCCTACAGTCCTTTTTCCCAAGCAATTTAATGTGTGCTTGGGAAGGGCAATTAAATTGTCAGAATTTTAAAAAAATGTTTTTAACTAGAAGATAGCCCAGAGAATAGTCACGGGGCCGATATTGATTGTATGAACAGAGAACATTAGTCTTCAGGTATTTACTCTGCCACCTCTGCACCAGAGGCTCTCCTTCAAATCACATCAATTCCTTGAAGAGACGGCTAGTGAAATACATAAATGAGGCTGCAACACAGTTGATATTTGATCTCTAGACATTACTTTATTATATCCTGGTTTCTGATTGTTTTTGGATCCCTTCAACTACTTCCAATCGTAAGCTGTAAAGGGCTGTATTCTCTTTGGTAGTATTTTATGGGAACAGCCCTTTTCCTAACTGAAGTTCATTGCATAGAATTCATTGCATTCAATGGAAAGAGGGCTGAAATTGCATCTTATTTTGTTCCAAGAGTTCCTTTCTACATTATGAATGCTATATTCCGGAATAGTGGTGGTTGTACTAAGGTCTATGCCAACTGTGGGAGAATGCAAATATTAAAAATTATTTACAATGTTCTCTTACCATTTTCAGTTTGGATTTTTACATAGGATTGATGTAAGAAAAAGTAAACATGTTAAGTAAAAAAAGAAATAAAATTTGTTATTACAGAAGAGAACATTCCCAAAAAAGAAAGACTGTCAGCATGGTCCGCATTGCAGCAGACCTAAAAGGCTTGGAGTTAAACCAATGCAGCTCCCCATTGAACAAAATGGTTCTGAACTGGCTTGAATCCAATTGCCTTGACATAAATAGATTATGGAACGGAGTGTATATAATTGAAATAGAATGCTCTGTAATTAATTATTAAAAGGAAACCACAAGACAGGAAAACAATTCCACAGAGCATTCTAGTGACATCCTCAAGCACAAAAACACAGGTTCAAAGGCTAACTACCTATCTAGTTCAGATCATATCTGTATGACCATTATACTTTTTATTATACTTCTTACATAGTTAATTCTACATTATTCTATAGTTCACCAGTGTTCCTGACCAAGACTATCCTCTTGAAAATATCCTCCATGCACCAAGTTTGAGCTTCAAAAGCAAAACTGTTCTAGCTTCATGAAACCCCTTGCAGCAGATTTTCACCAAAAACATTTCTAAGTACATGTTGCAACTTCAGTTTCAAATGTCAAATTCCTTTCAGAGTGGTGGCATTAATCTACCACCATCACCCAATGTATGCAGTTAAAAACCACTCTTGAATACCACAGTCATTAAAATAGCTACAAAGATCTGTCCACTTAACAGCTCATTCACATGTTCTCTTTTCCATGCACTTGCAATAACTTCATAAAGAAATTACTTTGATAATCAGCTTGATGATCTTTTAATTTCAGGCAAATATATATGTTATGTATGCACACATGCTGTGAAGGACAGGGATGTCAATTAGAAAGGCAGCAATGGCTTGTGCCTTCCTTTCGGGAAAAATACATTATAATGAATATAAACAGACATTTAATTAAAAAAAACAATTGACACAGAAGGTTTTCTCAATTCAGGTACATGTTTTTGAACATTATTTTTTAAATCCAGTAACTATAAAATCTGTAGTAAAAATATCAATTATCCCAGGAAAGTTATACTTCCTTGTCTGTTATAGTAGAATGAATTCATTCATTCTGAACCATTGTTTCAATGATTTAATCAGTAGATCTGCCAATTATACAAAAACTCATAAATAATTGAACAAGATTTCTTAAATGGTATAATAGCACTACTATCTAAATTTGCTGGCTGCCATCCAGAGAACCATACAACCAGTTTTCCATGCCTAAGGGCAATTTCAATTCCTGTCTCCAAAACATGCTATGTGGCAAATGATGGTTGAAACTGAATTCCAAAGGCAATTTGGGATGCAGTATAGGGATCTACTGTTCCTTGAAAATCAGCTCTTTTTTTTGTAAAATCCTCCTCCTCCTCCTCCTCCATCATATATGCAAGCCCTTGGGCTCACTTAAGTAGTTTGTTGGCTTCCAGCTGCATAATTGTATTATTTGTTGTTCTAACAACTTCAGCTAGTTTTTATTTGAGGCCAACTGATAAGGTTCAAGTCAAAATTCAAAAATTTATTTTAATTTAAAATAGTGTCTTTGATTTTATTCAGTTAAAGAACCATGTTGGTCCTGATGATGACAGTTTAAATAAGAAGACAACATTCTTGGCCTTGCAAATAAGTGCATGGCCTCATCACTCCCCAGCATACAATACTTTCCTGAATATATTTTAATCTGTTCAACTGAACATTGTTTCACACTATTTTTGTCACCTGCACCACTCTGTCATTTTACACATTATGTGGGTTCTGATAAATTTATACCTAATAAAATTACAAAGTAACTTTTGAATGTTATAACAATTGGCAGTTATAGCTTAGTATTTAAAACTGACATAGAATTAACGTATGCTTCAAAACATCTGTTACACAGTAATTACTAAGTAAGATTGCTACTATACACTTAAATGCTTTTAAACAAAAAAGAAGATAACCAGAAAATAAATATGGCTAAAAATATCAATACTTGTTCTCAGAAAGAAAGGTTAACCTATTCCACAAAACCTACATTAGAAAATTCAAATGAACAGACTAAAGACACTACTGCTCCAATTCAGGGCTATAAGTTCATTACTGTAAATATAAGGAAGAATAAAATGACAGTATCGGGTTTTATTAAAGGACATATAGTAGCTTAAGATGATTTGCACTTTTGAAACCCTTAAATATGAAACACAGAAATGTAAAATGAGTTTCAAAGCAGGAGGAGCCTAATTACATCCTATTTCTCTCTTTCCCTTTCCCTTTCCCTTTCCCTTTCTCTCTCTCTCTCTCTCTCTCTCCCCTTTAGCGAACGATGAAAGCCTCAAGAACCATAATTGTGTTAAGATTTGACTCTACTTTGTTTGGTCATTCATTTTAAAGGATTTCTGTCATGTTTGGCATGATAGCTACTGGCCTACAGGAAACATTTTCCTTCAGAAATGGCTTTTTAAAAATGGGTGCAAGAGGTTAAGATATTTGGCCCAGGAAAACTTTTCAAATTATTCTGTCTTCCTGGGGGGGAAGGACAACACTGAGATGGTTTCAAACAGCAATTATCTATTCAGCATTAACAACAGAAAAAAGAAAGTAAATTAAAATGGCAGGAAACTAGTTCAATAACTGCTGGCATTGTGTCTCAAGAGCAAAATTAGTCTTAGATTTTATCTAATTTTCATCAATATTATTTTATTTATTCGAAGAAGCATAGTGGAAAGCATAAATATATAAGAAAACTGGACTTTAGAAGCATTATAGAAAAATAATGAGGTTGTGTATTTAGTTCAGGTTTCTCTTACAAATTACAAGAGAGAAAGCATAGTTCTGCAGTGTAAATACATTTCACATTTTCTGGGACCACACTGATTAAGGGGAAAAATAGGAATCTATTCTTAACATTTACTTCTGACATTTTGAGAATGGATTCTTATTTGACTTTCCAGATTTAACAAGAGAGAGAAAGACAGAATTAAAGGAAGAGTCTCTGGAAATATAAATAGAACTACACATTTTCTTTTAAACCTGAAGTTAATTTTAAAATAATAGGAAAATGTACCTTGTTCCTATTGCTACAACTCATATAAAGTAATTTGTCACAAAACCACACTAAGGGAGTAAAGGAATATTAAACCTTTGTCTCAAATCATTGGCCAGTTTAACCCACAATGTAAAGGACTTGCACAGAGAAATGCCATTAAGATATAATTAGGTCTTGAAACGCACAGGTCTGAAATGCAATGAAGAGACCTCTGAATGTGAGAGTTCATATTCTCACAGACAAATGAAGGGTATGCTTCATTGCCATGTACTGTACCTGCTGCTATTGGCAAGAAGCAGATTTTACACTGACCATGGTCTATGGCTGCTTTTAACGTTGCTTCAGGATGTGTCGATCCAAGGGGGTTACGCACAAATCGTCGCCGGCGCCGCAAGTCATCTTCCCAGTAGTCAAGGCGCCAGAACTCACGAGGACGACTACAATGAAACAGAGGAAACACATATGTTAGCAATTATCAAACAGCATGGTAGCACTGAATTTCTGCATAAAGCTTTCCTTGTTTCCTCTTTCTTTTTCTTTTTAAATAGCACCCTAAAATGCTTTCTACAATCTTTAACTTCGGTATGTCCTTGAAAATAACAATATCACCTTCCAGTTTGAGGAACTCCTTTCCCTTTTTTTCTTGGAAGGTGAAATGAGCACTAAATACATCATTTTGAAATGAATTGCTGACAGTGTGATCAGTTTCCCCACACTCTAGTGGCATGTGCTCCGATTTCAGCCTCATTTCAGCCTCAGCAGGGCACCTTTCTCAGTGACTGCATTTATAAACCAGAATAGGGAAAAGGCTATTATAAATATGGTATAGCATTACCTATATTAATCAAAGTCTGTCCCCCTTCATTTTTCTTCCTAATTTGTGCCTTTTTGCACAAGGTCAGTAAATCATACCATGAATTCTTGGTCAAGAAAGTGTTAACTTTAATGAATACTTCTGTTACATGATTATGTATGTGATAATAAAATATTACTCTGTTTAGATGTGCAGAAATTTAATTAAAATAATCTCTTAAAATATTCATTACATTTAGCCCTTGAGGCTTACAACAACATAAGAAAATACATTTCGTTTCCATTTCCTGTTTTTAAATAAACCATTCCAGGAGAGTGAAATAGCCATCTATTTTCTAACAAATCAGATTGGATTTCTGTTTTATGTAGCTTCATTTTTGCATTTAATTAAAAACAACATGCTACAGTGAGCTATAAGGCATACTTTTTAAAATTTAAATTTAGAAAAAGGTTCTACCCTATTTGTTATTTTCCATATTGTATTATGCAAATATGCATAGATCTTTTTTATATGGCCATATATAAATGTCAGTTCCTATCTTGTTAGATGGTTGTGAGTGAGTATGCTGTAAAATTGTATATTAACCACTAAAAACTACAAAAGCAGCCAATTCAGGTGTGTATTCATACCTATATAAGCAAATAAATTTTATTATATGTAAAATAATAAAATCTACAAGAAAACATTATCACAAGAGATCTACAACCAACTTATGCATGCCCCAATTACAAAACTATAATTTTAGTTATAAAATAATGGTTACTTCAAGAATGGTAAACCAAATCTACAAACTATAATCTTATTTCTTCTTCATTACCTAATAATCACTGTATATCTGTCAACTCAGACATGTTAATAGCTCTGATTAATTTATAAATACAAATGATTACAGACACACAGTACTGGAGATTTCCCTTCTTCATTTATTCAGTCTTAAAAAAGAAAATATTTCTCGTTAGAGACTGGATGACAAACTACAAGCCTACTATAGTGTTCTATTCATTACAGGTTTTTTAAAAGTCCACATCGGATAGTACAATGTGTGAAAACTAATACATGTAAAATGTGAGTTTTTACTCTCACAACCAATACAGGTATTAATGCATACAGTTACTTCATCCATTCCTGCCTGCAAATGTCACTATTCTGTAAATAATTTATATTCCTTTTAACTGAAAGGCCCACATTTTTACTATGTACCATGTGTTCTCTAAACACAGGCTTGGGGGGCTTTATTTTGCAAGCAATTCTGTACAGCTATCTGGGATAGCTGTAAGTGTAAGAAAAACCTACATTTGCCCAAAGCATGATTAATAACTTAAAATTCTCCATTAGCGATTACAAAAAAGGCAGAACACAGCTGGCTACGTGTATATATTTGATAGTTATAGAGCACAGGATAGCCACTTCATCATTCTGCCTTCCTTCATTTATCTGTTAAAATTACTATCAAATATCAGCTAGGATAGAGTCGTGAATCACAAACTGCTCCTCATCTTCAGGGGAAAGATACAATGAGAGTCTATTCATCAGGACAGCAATCAACACAAGTAATTAGTTCCCTAGACTGAGATCTCTTGCAAAGCTTATTGTAACCAGTGCCACAAACATATGACAATGAAAAGCTAATGCAGGCTTCTAAAATTTGTTAACTGCTTTTGCCATCAATCCTTCCAGTACTGTGCACTGCAGTATTATGCAAAGATGGTAAATTATTAATGCCATCCATTTGTCTTTTTATACTTTTGATGAAATTAACTGATAGCATTCTGCCTAAAATCACAATGTGCATAGCAATGACATTAGTAAAATCAGATTTTTTAAGCATGAAACTGTTTCTTTCCAAATATATTCCAAAATGTCTTGCATTTACCTTGCTTAAATAACACATGATGAAACTAATGTACAGAATGTGCCCCAAGAAAAGTCTGTTTCAACAAATATTTGATTGTACCACATAAAACTAGCTCCCGGTCCTGATATTGCATTTGTAAGCCACAGAAGAGAGACTACATGATTTCATCAGGACAACCAGACAAGACATAATTTGATATGTAATTTGAACTGTAATGTTCAATTAATTTTGTTGCATAGGAATCAAAGCTGCTAAAACACTACAGTTGTTCTTACATATCCTTGGATTCATTCATGGATTATCCACGGATTCAACCATCAACAGATTGAAAATATTAAAAAATGTATATAAATTCCAGAAACAAACCTTAAGCATTCACGGATACACTTAAGCATCCATGGATACCCCAGTGGATACCAAGGACCGACTGTACAGTGTGACATAGTGGTGCTGCTTTTTATAATGGACTGGATCTATGACGATAAACCTTTCTGACAAAGCTATTAATACTGTTCCAAAAATGCATTTAAACAAAATAAAGAAATATTGGCAACTTCTTCAAATGTTTCACAATGCTAACTGCTTGGAAATACAACTAAGACCCTGGGGGTCAGGATTCTATTCCCTTCTCAGTTATGGAAACCCACTGGGTGACCTTGGGCGAGCTGCATACTCTCAGCCCCAGAAAACAACATGATAAGTTCACTTTAGGTTTGGCATAAGTTGGAAACAATGTGAAGGCACAATACAACAACTACCTTTCAGTGCTACCACTTTCAAGACAACTGAGAAATATAAATCAAACCACATCCTGCCACCAATATTTCAGCAACAAATTAAAATCCATGGGTCTGAATCTAGAAAGTGATGAATAGAACACTGCTTCTTCAAAGGAGCACAAAAAATCTTCATAAATGGCATGTGCATTGCACTGCAGCAGGAGGAAAATTTGGGAGTATCCAAATGGGTTGCCACACACAAGGAAAAACAGTTCTCTGCTTGTGCAAGACAGTTCTGAATCAAAGCTAAAATCACAGAGCAATGAAAACATATTAGAAGCAAATGAAAACCAGCCCAAGCAGCATTTATAAGGCCTTTGAAAATAAAAGCTAGTTCCCCGTTACCAGAAAAGCAGGAGCCAGGTGACCCTGACAACGAAGAATGATTTAGGGATGGGACACTGTAATTAATAATGTCTTCTCTGTAATGTCTCAGAAAAAGCAGGGATGCTGAAAAAAGAGTTCCAAAAAATACCCTTAGCAAATAGGCTGGTCCTAGGGCAAGTAGGCAATTCTGTGGTCTAACCCAGGGGAGGGAGGGGAGACACCTTAAGGAGGGAGTGACACCACTGCTCCCCAAACATGTGCTTTTTGGGAGAAACAGGCTGTGGCATTTGCCTCTATCCCTTCAAAACACTGAAAAGATGGTCTAAGCGGGGTGAGACTTAGTGGGAAGAGAGGCTCCAGGTTTC
The DNA here is from genome assembly GCF_019175285.1 of Sceloporus undulatus. Lineage (NCBI taxonomy): Eukaryota > Metazoa > Chordata > Lepidosauria > Squamata > Phrynosomatidae > Sceloporus > Sceloporus undulatus. The sequence continues at coordinate 145,773,142 of NC_056526.1, read as the reverse complement.
AAAATAAATTTTGAAATTAAAATTAAAAAAATAAAACATTTTTTTAAATTTAATTTTTACTTTTCAAAAAAATACTTTAAATTTTCTTTAAAATCATTACATCTTACCAAATTTTCACTTTAACCACATGAAACTATGAACATGTAAATTCATTTAGGCTGTGCATATGATATTGTAATTCAAAGGTATAGTTTTAATTTTGCTAGTTGTTTATGTCACAACTATTGGCATTACATTCAGTGATATATGGGAATAATGATTTATGAGTAAGATTAGTACAAAAAACATTTCTAAGGATTCTGTATGGTGTGGTATAGAAGAAAGTCAATGGGGGGTTGACTATATGAGTTACAGCACCAGTTGATGCCAATCCTAGTGACACCACTGGTCCTATCTACTAGCAAATATAATTGCTAGTCACTACACTATAGACAGATTTGCATAGGTTCAAGTTCCACTTGTAGGGCTACTAACATCTCTTCCTCTTCCATACTCTCCCAGACATAACTGCATGGTTGAACAAGGACACAAAAAGGTTCTGCAACTGCTGAAGAACAATAGCTAATGACATTAATTGGTCAACGATACCAATTTCTTGTGGAATTGGCTATCTTTAGCAACAGCAATAGCAGCTTCATTTATATACCACTTCATACTACCTAAGCAGTCTCTAAGTGATTTACAATTCTAAGTGGTTTAAAACAAGCTGGGTACTCATTTTAGCAACCTCATGATACAAGCCTGAGTCGAGCCTGAGCTCTGGCTGGTTTTGAGCTCGCAACCTTATCTTTAACAAATTACAGGAAAGACACAAGAGCCACAGGTCTGGAGCAGGCGGGATTGATGTGAAGAGACAACAAGAAGAAAAAGTAGTCTTCCTTAACACAAGTGGCTCTATTAAGAAACCATGTTTTAGTCATGCAAAATTTCTGAAAGCAATCCAAACTTTCTAGCTTGTATGAGGCGTGACCAATATAAAGCTAACATTTCACAGAAGCCAGTACAATTCTAAATGAATGTTTAGAAGGCCAAAGAAAAAAATATCAGTGTGAAGGATAATTTTGCAAAATATAAAACCAGACAGAAAGTACAGAGCAGTAGCATTAATAAACCACATGTTGTAATGAAAACAGGAGACCAGTCTGGAGCTCATTTCACAAGATGCTTGTTCAAAAGAAAAACATCTCTTGTTTCCTGGGCTGGAGGTTAAATACATCATGCAGGTAAAATGTTTACTTATCCCTGGTCATAAGTGTGAGTTTTGTGCCACTGAGGAAAGTGCCTGACTGACAGTTCCAGAAGCTCACACAATTAATTACCCTCATAACAGATTCTGTTGGCAGGATCCCCCAACAAACTTTTCTAAAATGTTACATTCAGGTCTATTTGAAAACATCACAATTCTCTAGGGCAAGCTTGCAATTACAGTAGCTCAACATACATGTTATGTGTTCTTGTTCTAACAGTCTATAAAATGGAATGAGTGGGTGGTCCATTTAAAAAGGAGCATAAGAGGGCAGGAAGGTGGAGACGTACTTTTCACCACAATTGATCCTCCTAGCCTCTTTGGTTCATGGTGGGATTTTTATGAATCCCAATACAGAAAAAGTGACCAGAGAGAAACAGCTGGGAGGTATGGTGGGAAAGTGGGCTGTTGTTACATGTTCTTATTCATACATGTCTGCATTGGCATGTGTACACAAGTGCTCTATGAACCTGGGCATATAAGGATCAAAATTTAAGGAATCATGAGCACACAGCAAGTGATACTTCAACAGAATGGAGAAATTAACACTCACATAGATACCATACAGCTTTATTTTACTATAACAGTTTACAGAAAGAAGGTTAGCATACCAATCACTCAGCAACAGAAAGACAAATTGTTCTTAAAAGCAATAATAGAGTTCAAAATAGAAAGAGGCATGGAATTAACACTTCAGTAAGGAAAGGGAACAATGACGTAGTTCTTAGGTGGCTCAACATACAGTATCGCCCCTCCCAGAACTCTTGGCAGCTCCCATTGCTGCAATCATTTTTGGGCAATTTGGAAGAAGCATGGCTGTCACATGTGGGGGTGGTTTGGTGATTTTAAGAAATCACCCTAAAAATACATGTTAAAATGTTGTGGACTTAAAGGACTTGGCAGATGTCTGGGGGGGGGGGGCTCTCCAGGGGATGCAAAAAGGGGTATGGGAGACCATATACATCCTATGGACTGTACTTTTTTCCACATTCATGATTTAAAATTATTTCAGAAGAATGAGAGATTTCAAGATATATTCAAAGTGAGCATCTTTACATTTTGTCAGTGATCTGAACACTGAGGACCTCAAAACAGGGCTGGACTCAAAATCTTAGACACTCACAGATGGTACAAGTTGTCCTCTGTACTAGAGGATTTTGGTCATGAATGCAGATATACCCGTCACCCAGGTTACCTAGCACCAAATCAACCAGAAATAGCCAAATCCATAGGCCTTTCTGCCTAAAACAATGACAAGCTAACTAAATGTCTGGCTACACCATGATTAAGGACCTTGCAGCTAAAGGAATATAGTTGCAAAAACAGAATTTGTGATGATGAGTCTAAACTATATAACATTAAAGGGGGGGGACTTTTTCTTAGTTGCTTCTGTTCCATTTGTAGTGAAGCTGAAGGCAGAAAAGGAAAGCTATTCCATGCATTTTACATATTAATGGGTATCTCTGAATCCAATGATTACCACACTGCCATTAAACTATTAAATAATTAATAGTTTAAAATTAAATAAAACTGATATTTTAACACTGAAACATTATGAGATTATTACAACACTATTTGTTTTGTTGCTTGATAAAGGATGAGTAATGTGGCTTGTTTTAATATCTAAAAGTTAGAATGACTAAACAAGCAAAATTGGTCCTTCTCCCCCTTAGTAACAAAAGTAACAAAATTAATTGACATTAAATAGTGCTGCTCAAAAATCTAATATTGTTGGTGTTTAACTCTCTTGTGCTCATAGAATCATAAAGTTGGAAGGAGTGATTAAAGTATCTTTTAAAAAAATGTAGTCAAAAATGTTCAATGAAATCAATTTGAGCTAACAAGTTTCAATAAATTATTTCCAAATTTTGTTTCCTAGTCATTATCTTTAGGATTAAAGCCTTATATTTTCAAACAGTCACAGCTGAATAAATACCCCATTTCAAATGTTTGATAGTGACTTCACAGTAGCACAAGTGCAAATTCTAATAATGCATTTTCAGGTCAGAAGCAATGTGCAAAGAGTGTAATGCTTTAAAATTGTTAGTCTATGCATATTTCCTTATTTCTATAAGATTTTAATGATGGTAAAAAAAAATAACTATTTCTTAAATACAAGTTAAATAAATGGGCTTCCTCCAATCTGCATTTGATTTTAAATTGAAAGATAAAAGTGCTTGAGTTCCATCAAAGCTTTACTTTCAGCATAAATCTAGATGAAATAACATCCAAGTATTAGAGGGCATCAAGAAATAAAGCATTTTCCTCTATCTCATGAACTGAAACGCATTGTGCCTTCATGCAGATAGAGATGGAGAATACTAACCAAACCTCTCCCATTTATCAAGTAGTGGCCATAAATAAAGTACAAGCTACCCATCTCTTAGACCATCTTAATGGAAATACAGTGTCTGGCAGAATAAAATATTTTCAGAGCATCCCATTTTTTAAAAACTAAATCTTCACTAAAGAGATCACTTACAAGGTACAGAATGCATATAATTATGATTTAAAATGTTAATGCCCTAGTGATTTGCATAGAAACTTTCAGGTAGCCAAAGAAGTCTTTACTAATAGCTACCATAGTAAGACATTTATTATAAACCTTCCACAGACCTGACTTTAAGTCAGAAATACTTCTATTTTAACTGATCCCAACCTGCTACTGAGGTTTCAGAACCCTCTTTTTAAGAACTAATATGAATTTTATAAACAGTTTTAGTGTAATTCATTTTTTACAATTCACACAAAGATATAAGAGATTAGCATGCATGTAAATTCCTGATCTTGTTGCTCCTATCAGAAACTGCTATGGATTATCGTTATTTCCTTTTTCAGAGTCATGGTGATCTTTTATGCTTGCACAGATGAGAAGAACTATGAGAAAATCAAAATTAGCTTTAAATCAGGGTTTAAAAGTAAGATTAAGAAATGGTTTGCAAAGTCTCTAAATTGTCTAGTAATAATCTGACCAGAAATGTTATGCCTGCTCCATACAATTACTGTACTTGCTTAGCACCTCATCTCAAATCATTTCATATACTATGTATGAACCATTAGTAATCCGTGATAAATCAATGGAAAATAATCAAATAATGTATATAACTTACAATCTACTCCCATGCATTGGTGAAATTATACCGTTTATTAATGTTCCATGTAGTTCAGTACTGTTTACCCCAAAAGTTGGGTCCAAGTGTTATTGGAATGAAGTGTCCATCAGCTCCAGTCAGCATGACCAATTGTGGATGGTGAAGAGAACTATAGTGACTTTCTGGAGTTTCAAACTGGACCTTTCCAAGCCTCACCTAAATACAGTCAGCCCTTCTTATACACGGATTTATTATAGACGGATTCAAGTATCCACGGTTTGAAAATGTTCAAAAAAAGTATACATTTCAAATATCAAATCTTGATTTTCCATTTCAGAGTGTGGTGCAAATTTAGGGACCATATAGACTCGATAACAAGTCAACCTCATGTACAGGTTGAAGGCAGGTTTTGGGGCCAAAACTGTGGATTTCAATATGACCCACTGATATGTCAAAGGTAAAATTTAAGGGCCTGTAACAAAGGATGTAAAGGACACAGTAAAGGAAAACGATGCCAAAGAACTTACAATATTTTGGCTGGTTGAATGAGGAGGGAACTATGGTAAATCATTGCTGCGTTATGTATGTAGGAAGCAACCAGGGACAGGCAGGGCTGAGAAAATACACACGTCAAAAAGGATGAAATGGTTTAACTTAGAAAACCTGACAAACATACACAAATGTCTTATTCAAGTCCTTCAGAGCCCTATTCTTCTCAGCACTCTTTTGAGGGGGACAAAGCACCATCGCTGCTGCCATTTTCCCGCCTAAACATTCAAAAATGTCAAAAGCAGTGCCACAGTGCAGAATGTAGAGGGGGTCAATGCTTCTTTTAGGGGCTCCTGAAACAGACTAAGGCCTGTTACAGACTGCCAAAATAAAGCTGCTTCGGGTCTCTTTGGAGGTATGCTATTTAAATGATGCATGCATCCTAAGAATCCGGAAGCTGCACCAAAAGCTGCACTCTGGTACTTATGAATGGAGTGTGGCTTTGGTGCGACCTCCGGACTCTTAGGACCCATGCATCATTTAAATAGCATACCTCCAAAGAGACCCGAACCAGCTTTATTTTGGCAGTCTGTAACAGGCCTATGCTTGCCTTTAGCTACCCTACTCAGAGAATGGAATAGTTCCTTTAAAAAAAAAGAGTTATAGCAGTACTTACATTGACCCAAGGATAAGGTGACCCAGGTTATGGGGGTCAATTTTTGAATAATTTTTTTAGACTTATACATTACTATAAACACTATGTGACTTTACTGTGCTGATCATGAAAGAGTGAATAGACAGAGTTAGGTAGTGCATTCTAAATCCTTTCTGTGTTCAAAAATCTCCCCATATGAAACTGCCTAAGTCTTACGATCTTCAGGAGAAGGCTCTAATCCTACCATCCTCATAGACTTGTTTGCTGAGGACACGGAAGACAGCCTTCATTATGGCTGCTCCTACGCTCAGGAACTCCCTCCCAAGGAAGGCTCTGTTGGTGTCAGTAGATAGAACTTTTCATTCAAGCAGATCTTCAATTTTTTATTGTTGGGACATTATGATGTTTAATGCGTGCCTCTTAAATTTTTACTATGTTGGTATAATATATAATGAGTAAGTCAGCTGTAAAACAGCAAGCAGAAATTTGAGAGAGACTGATTTAATTCCCCAAGAAAAAGTAAACAACTTCTATGTTTGCATGTATGAAATGTTATTCTTTGTTTCATATGAGTTCCTTGATTATTTATGACTACTATCCTAGGTAGTTATTGGGCTCTTCCTAAAAGATCACAACCCAACCCATGAATCTCTATACAAATGTATCTTTTACAGGTTGATATATGCCACAGATGGATCGTTTTTTGATTAACTGCTTAGTAGTCTTTTCTCAGTAAAGGACCACAATTCATCACACACAGACAAATGTTATAACTTAAATAGGACCTGAAATTTTATAGCAATACTTTTCACTCTTTCTGGATCTTAATGCAGTACTGAACCCTCAGTGGTTGCAGGTAATAATATGTGTATAACTATTTTTAATCCAATATGTGGAACATACTAATTCTCTTAAAATATGATACAGTATGTCAGATATAAAACAGCATTTAGCATTTAATAGCTACAAAATGCAGTCTATCCAAAAATGACAATATGAGCTTCTGCTATTAAATAAAGTATGCCCTGTGTCCATATTCTGTTGTTAAACCAATGGTACAACTGTACAAATAAATTTGTGGATAAACAAAATCCTTTGCATACTAAGTATCTTACACAACATCTGCATTTGCAGATATCCTGCTGGAATAATCCACACATATTCACCTGTCAAAAAAGTCAACAATCCCATTGACAGAGAGAGAAAAAAAGAATGGACATGATGCTGACTACTGTGTTCCCTACTTCCAGGTTCTTGAAGTTGACTATGTTGTTCCAATACATTTTGCAGATGACCACCCCTCCTTGCACATTGGGCCAACGTTACCTAAAGGCACCAGTTCAGACTACCACAAGACTGCAGCAACTATAGGACCAAAGCACTAATCTCCCATACAAGCAACATTATGCTCAAAATTCTGCAACACTGAGTCCAACCATACATGGAGAGAGAAATCCCAGAGGTCTGAGTGGGGTTTGGGAGAGGCACCAGGGGCCACACTGCAAGCATACAATGGCTATGGAGCACACCAGGGAAATTCAAAAGAACATCAACATGTCCTTTATAGACTATAATAAAGCCTGTGATTGCATAAATCATGAAAGGCTATGGTACATGGGAGTGCCATTATATCTGATACTCCTGATGAGGAATCAGTACTCAGGACAAGAGGCTAATGTCAGAACAGAACATGGAGAAACAGAATGGTTCCCAGTTGACAAAGGGATCAGACAAGGATGCACCTTATCACCCTACCTATTCAATTTATAAGCAGAAGATATTGTAAGAAAAGCAAGCTTGGAATATAAACAATCTGAGACATAGAGATGACACCATAAAACTAGCAGAAAACCTCTCAGACCTGGAACAACTACCAGTACTAAGGAATGTCAACAAAGAAAGTGCAAAGGCAGGCTTACTGTTGAACATAAACAAAACAAAAATAATGACCACAGAGAATCTACATAAATTCAACCTAGACAATGAAGAAATAGAAATAGTAAAAGAGTTCTCATACCTGGGATTAAACATTGAAAGGAACAGGGACTGCAGCCAGGAAATCAGAAGAAGATTAAGAATGGGGAGAAAGAACTAGAAAAGATCTGAAAGTGCAAATATATACAATTGAAAACAAGGATTAGAATCATATAAGCCACTGTATTCCCTGCTACCATGTACAGTATGTATATTATAGCTGGCCAATTAAGAAAGAAGATAGGAAATAAATAAATAAATTCAGTTGAGATGTAGTGCTGGAGAAAAGTGTTGTGGATCCCGTGGACAGCCAAATAGACAAACAAATGTGTCCTAGAGCAGATCAAGCCAGAAATCTCCCTGGAACCCAAGATGCCAAGATGTTGTACTTCGGACCTATCATGAGAAGGCATGATTTATTGGTAAAACAATTACCAATTAATAGATTCTATTAACGAGGTCATGGGTATGATTTGCAGGAACTAAGCAGAGCAGTGGAGGATAGGGAGTCTTGGAGATGTCTGATCCACAGGGTTACGATGGGTCGAGATCAACCTGAGGGCAGTTAACAATAAAAAGGGGATCTCAAAGCACCCCTACAAGAGAATCATGAAGAATGTATTTCCATGGGAAAACATGAGATTATTCCATCTGCCTTTGTTAATCACAACGCTTCATGTAGAATGGCTCAGAGACCCATGGGGGAAGATAGCTATGGTTCCTTTATACTGAGAGATATACACCCCTTACATTTATGTTCACCTACACATTTTCTCAAAGCTGCCTAATTCAAAAGCAGTAAGAAAAAACAGTGCTAGAAAAACTGCATTATGCCCAGTGCCCAAAATATATTATCTTTACTTGTGCATAATGTAATTAGAAATACCAATAGCAAGTACATTTCTATACCGCTTAAGCTCTCTTTAAGTGGTTTACAATGTGTAAGCTAATTGCCTCCAACAAACTGGGTACTCATTTTAGTGCCCTAGGGAAGGATGCAAAGCTCAGTGGACCCTGGAGCCCTGCCTGGGATTGAAATCATAACATTCTGGCTGTGAATGGCTGGCATTTAACCTCTGCATCACCAGGGCTCCTTTAATTCTATTTTAATTCTATACAGTAATATTTGCTAGCATGGCATGATAAAAGCAGCCAAGAATATGATACTAGTTATTAACACTGCCCATTCCAAGTGGAAAGAATATATCAAAAGGACACAAAACAGATTTTACTGAACTTCAGTTATAGTGATTATAGGCTATTTTCCTCAAATTCAGAGCAAAGGAACTAAATACTAACTTTCCAGAAACAGTTGTAGAAGGGAGGGGTTGCTTTTAGGATGCTGTAACACACTGTTTTAATATGTTCATCAAGCCACCTGTGGAAAATGTACACTCCATGATCTGTCCTATATCACACAGCAACTGTGTGCCAAAGGTAGAGAAGAAATGCAGATTCAGGCTGTATTATTCAATCAGAGCATGATCCTTTTTCTTACTGGAGTCTCCTCAGGCCACTCATTATGTACTTAGAAAGCTATGATCAAGTGCTGCATAGATTTTACAGACTACTACCCGATTTGTTGTAAATGCTTGGTCAATTTCTTGAACACTATCTATTCTACTCATTGAATAAACCAGAGAGCCTTCAAAAAATAGTGCATGATAAGGTAACTGAAATCTTTCACAAGGCATAGACCAACCAGAGAATAATGTTCCTAATTTATATACTTGAAATTGCATCACTTTCTACTACCAAAGTCGAACTTTCATTTCACAAGCAGAAGAGAAGGCTATTTCAGTCTTCTCCATTTTTTCTGTGATAAATTCCTCACCAGTTCAAACCAACTCTATCCTAACTACACTATTCCTACTAGCAGTTCATACACAATTTAAAAAGGTGGCCATCCAAAACACAGTTAATGCTCATTCAAAGTCATGGGAATTATCCCTGTTTCAGGAATAATGACACAGATATTCTTTCCCAGGACTATTCTTTCCTAGCACTCTTTATCTTGAAATTAAGCACAGAGTGCAACTGCACAAAATATCACCAAATTTTTGGAATGTCATGCTTCTCTCCCTCCCCCCCCCCCAACTTTTTTTTTAAACATTAAGTTTGAAGAAAAATTGTGAGAAAATAAAAATGTTGCATGGTATTGTTGGTCCTTGAAAAAGTATTTCCAAGCTGTGGACTTTGTTGTTGTCGTTTATTATGGTTTAACACACAGTACATTCATTTTTTATCTTTATCTTATGCCAGTAAATTGAATTCTATGAAGAAATTAGAATTGTAATTCATTCACCAGATGTAACATTTTAGAAACTATCAGAACTGGTAGCCAGAGTAGCCTGGTCAATTAGATTTTAATGAAAACTGTTTGAAGTCTTATTATAAAGGATGTTAGATAATAATGCTTAAAATTCTGCAGCATAGACTCCAACCATAATGGGGAGGGAAATCCCAGAGGTGCAAGCAGGATTCAGGAAAAGAAAGGAGCACTAGGTGCCACATTGCAAACTTACGATGACTAATGGAGTGCACCAAAGAATTTTTTTAAAAAATCAGCATGTGTATCATAGACTACAGCAAAGCATTTGATTGTATAAATCATGAAAACCTATGGAATGCAATCAAAGACATGGGGGTGCCACTACATCTGATAGTCCTGATGAGGAATCTGTACCAAGGACAAGAGGCAGAACAGAATTCAAAGAAACAGAGTGGTTCCCAATAGACGAAGGGGTCAGGCGTGAAAACATAAGAAAAGCAGAATTATAATCAGAAAAAAAGAGGAGTTAAGATAGGAGGAAGCAGCATTAACAACCTAAGCTATGCAGATGACACCATATTATTAGCAGAAGACATTCAGGAATTGAAACATATAATAAGGAAGGTCGCCATAAGTTGGAACCGACTCGAGGACAGCTAACAACAACATAAGGAAAAATGAAAATGGCCCAAATACCCTAAAGACTGATCTTGCAAGCTAAATGGGGTTAGTCCTAGTTAGTATACATGGATGGGAAAATGCCAACAAATGCCATGGCGCTGTAGGTGATATTTAGAAAAAGAGACTGGCAAAACCATCTCTGAGTATTCATTGTCTAAAAAAGCTGAGTGAAATTCATGGAATAACCATAAGTTGACAGACAACTTGAAGATGCATGCATGTGTACTCACACACACACAATAAATATAATGAATTCATTAGGTTAGCAACATATTTCTTTGATGGTCTTTATCTGAAGTATGAACTTAATCGCCTGCACATATTTACTGTATTCACGCAGTCCACCTCAATATTAATATGCTACTATAAATACACATGACAAAATTACTCGTATGAAATCTGATCTGCTGCTACAATAGTTTCAGGCTATTATTGTGCATTTTAAGCATCATGCACCATTAAAAGTTACTCCTTTTTGAAGTATCAACCAAGAGACTATAGCTTTGCATAAGAGGGATGGTTTTCATCTAGACTGGTACCCAATTTATAGAGAATAATGCTGCTAGACTTTTAAAATGAAATACATGTGTGAAGCTGTAAGAGTAAGCAACAAATCACAGCAACAAATGGCTAAGGGTTATTATAACAGAGCTTTTCATAATATAGTCCAGCCTCTAGAATTAATCCTTGCAAGTTTGTGTGGCTTCCAATCACTTTCCAAAAAGGTGAGGTGATTAAAGTGCTTGATAGGCTGCCCGAATTTAAGACAGCATTAAACATCAGTCTCTTCCGGAAGGCTTATCCAAATGACTTTAAATTGTAAATTTTAAATTATGAAGTTTAAATGTGGATTGTTTTAACAGTTATGTGTCTCTATTATTTTGCGTTTTTAACTGAAGTTGTGTTTTTAACTAATGTTATGTATTCGTTGGTCTGTTGCTCCCCATCTCAGTCCATGGGAAGATGTGGATAAGATGATGATGATGATGATGATGATGATGATGACGACGACGACAACTGATTGATTGATTAGCACATTTAAATTATTTTAACAGGGAAATCTCTCACATCATTATGGTGTAACATTCACAGTCATTCTCATACAATATTATTATTCTATATAAAACCAATTAAAGTGTAACTGATTTTTATATTCTATTACAGTGGGCCCTCCCCATACGCGGGGGATGCCTTCTGGATCCCCCCCCCCCCGCATATGGGGAAAAACGTGTATGCTCAAACCCTGTTTCTTTTAATGGGGGAGCATTCCTACATGTGCCGAGGCACACATGCCATTATATTTCCGTCGGCTTAATCTTCCACATAAGGTTAAAGCTGTGTATAGTGCGCCCGTGTATAGTGCACATGCATATGGTGCGGGAACACTGTACTCCACAATACTGTATATACTCAACTATAAGTTGACCTCATGTATAAGTCAAGGGCAGATTTTGGGGCCAAAAGTATGGATTTTGATATGACCCATAGATAAGTTGAGGGTAAAACAAAGGGACATGTAACCATGGCTGTAAAGGATGGAGGAAAGGAAAACAGTGCCAAAGAACTTACAAAATTCCAGTAGGCATAACTGTTTCTGATCCTCCTAAAAACTGGATAGATGAGGAGGGAACTACACCATGCAATGCATGGGGCAAGTGACTAGGCACAGGCAGAGGTAAGAAAATTCACACGTCAAAAAAGATGAAAAGGCAAAACAAAGAAAATAGCTACTGCATTAGCAGTGATTACAGCCTTTAACTTTAATGCAATAATTTGCCTGATTTTAACCCAGAAAAGATGGCAAACATACAGAAATGTCTTATTCAGATCTTAAAAAGCCCTATTTCCCCTGGCACTGCCACTGTTGCCATTTTCCTGTCCAGGCATTTCCCTGGCTCTTAATCCAACACTCAAATCACTATACCATGCTGGCTCTCTTGAATCACCCTTATCTAGTATTTACTTTAATGTGGGAAAGGCTGTATAGCATAGTAGCAAGATGGTTCTGTTATGTTACCTGCCTTTATTATATTTCAAGTATACCTTTAACAAAATCAGCTGGTTTTCTCAATTATAATCATCTTACTGCTTTGCATACTCAGACACAACTTCACATGCTGTGAAGTGACTACTGCTCCAGTTCTCTGAAATCATTTCAGAGTGGTCACACACTCAGGCTGGGAATTGCTTATTCATTACAAGGAACATAAAAGAAGACTTCCACATAGAGTGCAAAAGCTGTGTTAATGAGGCTACAGAACTGAGTCTACCATCCTGGACCTAAGGAATAAGTATGTATTATAGAAAAGTGGCATGGGAGGAAGTAGTATTATGGGGGGGGGGGGTCATTGGGATTTTCAGTAGACAAGATAGGGGCCCATAATCGTGGGTTGGGATGTTCCAGGACTGAGCCAAATGCAATCACTCATACGTCCACAGTTGGCTAGTTCTCTCTAGCTAGTTCTCCTTACTTTCCCAGTGTTTGCTATCTAGTCAGTGTGGTAGGACCTTTTGGTTCCTGTTACACTGAAACACACTTAAAATATCTGCTTTGATTTTAATTTTCCTGAAATGCTCTAAATCTATCCATTGTGCCTCTTGCATTTCCCCCACACTTGCACATGAAGGATTCTCAGTTGCACACAGACTCCCAAGACCTGTTTTGTCATTTCCCTCACCTGGTAAACCATCAGTGTCCCTACATCATGATTAGAAGGAGAATGCCAGTCTACATTCTGGTGACTGGTATACTAAAAAGCTTTGGTTTTGTAAATATTTATATTAAAATAGATCATGTATTGTTTGGTCATAATTTACTGATAAGCCAATTTCTCCACTCTATCAAACTGAAGTTGAAAATGTATTCTGTATGCACAGCACCTCTCTAAACCATAAGATATTGAAGTAATGCAAGCAGTCTAAAAAATATAATATTTTGATTCTTGAAGGCTTTACTTTATGTGGAAGTACAATAATCAGCATCTTTACATTTTCCTTACTGTGCAACATTACTATATGCTTTCTATTTCTACTGTTGTTTCACTAATAAGGAAAAATTTAAATTTATTTAAATTTAAATTTATTTAATTACTGGTTTTGGGCTATTTGGACTATTTAAAAGGGAAGATTCCCAGGAATAGATTTTCCAGTTTTGTTTATTTTATATCTTTTTTATGTTCTTGCTCAGTGTTCTTTGAAGTTAACTCTTCAAAGCTACAGTATCAAGTGGAATGCAGCATTAGGGTTTTTACGACACTATACTACTTGAACATTTATTGTTTTGTTGAGAAATTGAAATCAGAAGGATTAAAAGTTGCTCCATTTAGCTTCTCTTCTCCTTTCTATTTTATTCTAATTTACTTTAACTTTGAATACTAACACATCATAAATTTGAAACATGCCACTTTTAATCTCAACACAGAGGCAAAATAATGCATTTTACACTTAAATACTATCCAGAAAAAAAATTAACATTCTTTATCATTTCCCAACAGAGACAGTTAATACTCTAAGGTCACATTAATAGAATCTTTCTGCCATTGTAGAAAGTTTGATAGCACTCTTATTTCAATGTCTGAATTTTTCTCCTTTTTTGACAAAGACAAATTATTGCCATCAATCAAGATCCAATCGGGTATACAGAGAGTCAAGCAAATGCATCACTCTTTACTGGTTTTCTTGCTATTTGTGCAGGCTTTTCACCATATTATTTTATAGAATGATCAAAAAAGCAGCCATAAGATAGATCATTCACACCCACTGTAAAATTAACTTTCATGAATAATGAGAGTTTTAAACCTCATATAATGTATATGTTATACAAGAGGCATTTCAAGAGTTCATTTCTGGCTGGAGATTATGTAAATGATACTATATGACCTTTATCATTACAAACAGGACATGCAAAACACATATTATTTCATACATCATTCTAAACAAGTCAGTTCCTAAAGGAGAAACAGTCATTTATAATGTTCATGGTGAAGTGTTAAGGTTACAGGGAATTGATATGAAGTATGCTGATGCTTTATACTTCTTAACCTGTTACTTACCCCTTCTAAAGCATACTAAGAAAAATCACATATATATATATATATATATATTTAAAAGCAGTGCTAAAGACATCTTAATCAATACTGTTGCCATAATAGATATGTGAACATTATATATATGTGAAGTTTACATTATGTATATGTGTATTGCTGCTTTTAATAAGACAAAGAATGTAAATATAATATATTCATCAATCTCAGCATGATATACCATTTGTGTTTCCTATTTTGCAAGTCTAAGTTCTGTCTCTAAACTGGAACACTGATACACACACATATATTCATCCACACTTATTGTCAACTGTTCAGCAGATAGTTATGTCCTATCCTAAGAGATCTTATTAATGAATTCCAAATTCCTCCATATCTTGGAAAAGAAAGCTAGAATGGGGCTGTGTGCAAAAAGGAAAAGTGGAAACATCCAGGTCTGAGTACTATAGTGCATTCTATATCTGACTTTTTTATTATAAATTTTATTAGTTTTCACCCTTAAAAAACAAAAAATTCAAGCAAACTTTTTTAAAAAAAATAAAAAACAAAAAATGAACAGCTTCAATTATATACCACTTCATACTGAACTAACAGTGTCTAAGCGGTTTACAACTGTAAGCTAATTGCCCCCAACAATCTGGGTACTCATTTTAGCGATCTCGGAAGGATGCAAGCCTGAGTCAAGCTTGAGCCTTTTAGCTTGTATTCAACTCGCAACCATATGGTTTTGAGTGAGTGGCTGTAATACAGGCATTTAACCACTGCGCCACCAAATATTCAACAACAAACCTGTACTGTCTACCATTAAGCATTAGAAGGCAATTGCTGTTCCACAATTAAGCCTAATTGACAGGGAACCAGAACAATGCTAGACTGAAGCCAGGGTCATTATCAGGCAGGGATGCAAAAAGACAGTATCAGTAGCAAAAAAGAAAAAGAAGCCTAATTGGATGAAGATGAAACTTTTCAAGCTGTTGAGGACAAAAGAGAAGCAGAAGGGGACAAGGTCAGAACCCTGAATGCAATTGTTCAATGACATGTGTGCAGGAACAAGGAGAATTACTGTAATTATCAATGTAGAAAAATAGAAAACGTGAACAAAGAAGGAAGAACAGGAGACCTCTTCCACAAGATCCAAGATATCCAAGATAAATGTAAACTAAAAGTGGGGATGCTATATGACCAGTAGGGGAACATATTGCATGACCAAGTAGAAATAAAAAAGACTTAGACGTTTATCATACTAGGGAGATCCCTCTGAAAAATGGGATTTAAACTAGATTTGATTTTTTTAAAAAAAAACGTAAATGCGGGAAGTTTATCACACATAATGACTGACAAAGTGAAATAACGTGAAGTTAAACTGGAGATAAAGCAGAGAAAAACAGAATCTTATTACTTTTGGGAAGTTCCAAAAGTAAAAAGCTGCCATAAACATCCTGCATTTGTGGGGGTTTTTTAAAATGTCAATCTAGTTTAAATCCCGTTTTTCAGCAGGATCTCCCTATTGTGATAAACTCCATGGAAACAATACACAGAAGAACAATATAAAAGAGATGAAGGGGGTGATAGATATATATAATTTCTGTACATCATTGTCCCCTGTCATATTCCCAGTTATACTTGCTATTTTAATACTTTAATATAATACAAGGTTGGTACAGGAACAAGGGAAGTGCTGTATAATGTTTTTTTTTTTGTGAATATAATAATGGTAGATAAAATTTAAGGAAACACAAAATTTTATTCGTTTGGTACAACAACACTGAAAATGACTTACATAAATCTGTAACAATATGTAATATATTTTAGAAAAAGGGGGAGGGAATAAATCACCTAGAACAGATGGCATAACAACAGAGCTCCTTCAGGCTACATAGACAGAATCTACTCTAGTTATAGCTACTGTAAAATGTGCCAAAAAATGAAGAAAACAGAACAATGGCCCACAGATTTGAAAGGGGACACAAGAGATTGCAGTAACCACAGAACCACTTCATTAATATCCCATGTAAGGAAAGTGATGCTCAAAATTCTAAAACAAAGACTTTTACCATACATGGAGTGAGAAATACAAGGTGTTCAAGCTGGGTTCAGGAAAGGAAGACGAACTAGGGATCATACTGCGAGCGTATGTTGGATAATGGAGCACACTTAAGAACTTCAAAAGCCTGTGTTTTATAGATTATAGTAAAGCTTTTGACTGTATCTTTCACAAAAAAGTACGGCTCACTATTAAAGAAATGGGTGCACACATTTGATTGTAACCTGTCCCTATTTGTAACCTGTACTCAGGTTATTGTCAGGACAGAATACGGAGAAACAGAATGATTTCCAGTTAGCAAGGGGGTCAGGCAAGGCTGCATTTTATCATCTTTTTGTTTAACTTGTATGCTGAAAATAACAATCACAAAGGAAAATTAGATTCAGATGACCGTGTGAAAATTGCAAGAAAGAACACCAACAATTTAAGAGATGCAAAGTACATGGAATGATTACGAAAGAAAGTCAAGGAAGAAAGTGCAAAGGCAGGTTTAAATAATGGGCACAGATTACCTATGTAACTTCAAAGCAGAGAATAAAGATATTGATATAGTTCAAGATTTTTCCATACCTTGGCTCAGTTATTAACCAGAATGAAGACTGCAGTCAAGAAATTAGAAGAACAGAATGTGGAAGGGCAGATATGGAGGAACTAGACAAGATCCTGAACTGTAAAGATGTATTACTGAATAGGATGCTACCAACTTCTTTCTCTCATTTCCATGTCATTGCAATTCCCATTTCTATGTACAGTTGTGAAAGCTGGACACTGAAGCAGGCTGGCAGGAAGAAAATCAGTTCATTTGAAATCTGGTGCAAGAGAAATGTAGTGCTGGAGAAGATATCATGGACTACTAAAAAGACTAATAAATGGGTCCTAGAGCAAATCAAGCCTGAATGCTCTCTAGAAGCCAAGATGACTAAACTGAGACTTTTGTACTTTGGCCACATCATGGGAAGACGCAAATCTCACCTTCATCTGTATATAGTTCTCCTTTGCAATAAGTAAGGTAGAAGGATGTAGGAAGGATGTAAGGTAGAAGGATGTAGGAAGACCACATTAAGGCTCAATCAAAGAAGCCATGGCATTGAGTTTACAACACTTAAGCAGGGTTGTTGGTAACAGGATGACTTGGAGCTCTCTCCCTCATGAGGTTGCTGTAAGTTGAACTCAACTTGATGGCAGCTAACACAATTTCTAATATTATTACACTATTGCAGTAAAGCTGTTTTCCATATAAACAATGGGCACCATATTATACATTTTTGTCTTATAGAAATTAATACTCTTCACAGAATTCACAGAACTGTATGTGTAGCTTATATCCAAAGTGATACATTTTCATCTCTCTTTCAGGATGTTTAACATCATTATTAAAAGGGTGAGAGCACAGGATGGAAACTGTGACAATCACTGCAGTCTCAACTGTAGTAAATATCAGTGTCAATTGAAATACCACTCTAACAGGTGGCAAGGTCAGAATGAAAGCCTAAATAATTTATCACATCAAGGAAAATCATTCTGAAACTGCCTAGCTAAGATGGCATTAGTTCATGTTTTAGCTTAACAAGCAAATGTTACATTTGCCACACGGGTGGCATCATCATTATTCATTTTTATAGACTGGCTCTCTTAAATTGGTTCAATCACATAATGATGGAGCATGCAAATGGATCTTGAAGCACCTTTGAGAAAGAAATTGGTTTATTTTGTAGACTTAAGTCTACTTCATCCGATGCATGGAGTGACATGCATAGGAACAGACCTTTACAGCTACCAATGATCTGGATGTATGAGTGAATAGCAATAGAAATGCAAAACTTGTGGATATGGTGATAAGTTGACAAGTTCAGTTTTAATGATGGTCTTTATGTTGGTGGGGAGAAGGGGGGAAGCAGAAAGAAAAATGGTGCTCAGATCCAAGATGAGTAGATAATCACATGAATGGTAGAGAGAATTATTGCTATGTAATGTGATGCTGGCTGGGAACCAGAGATGAGTTATGATAAATTGGCCAATGGAGACTTCATGAGGCTGAGGTGCTAACTACAGTGGGACCTCAGTATCCATGGACTTGCCATCCATGGATTTGACCATCCGTAGATGGCAAGCCCGTGTTGTCCCCAAAGGCGGCACATGCATGCAGCCGCATTGCCACTGGGGACAACTGCACTGAAGTCCTCTGTCCCCTTCCTTCTTTCCTTCCTCTCTTCCCTCCCCCACTCCAAGGCTTGGCTTCAGGGGCTGTTTGGAAGTGGACGCTGGAGCTCCTTCGGCCAGAGAGAACTAGAGCCAGGACCGGGGCTTGGGACTTGCTGGAGGTTCTGTCCCAAGTGTTGAGCCGGGGGGGGGGGGGGAGGGCTTCAAGACCCAGGCCCCAACTCCCTCCAGCTGATAGAGCTCGAGCCTCCACTTCCAAACTGCTCCCGAAGCCAAGCCTGGGGAAGAAGCCTAGAAGAGAGAGAAAAGGGGGAGAGGGAGAGGGAGGGAGGACATCAGTAAATTTGCCTCTAATGGTGGCTTAGCCATGTGGCCACACTGCCATTAGGGACAATGGGACTTCAGCACCTGCAGATGTTGGTATCCATGGGGTGGGGGATTTCAAGCATCCACAGCTTGAAAATATTTTTAAAATATAGAAATTCCAAAAAACAAACCTTGATTTTGCCATTTTATATAAGGGATACCATTTTATTATGCCACTGTATTTAATGGGACTTGAACATCTACGGATTTTGGTATCCATGGGGGAGGGGGGTCCTTCTATTGGTAGTCTATTTTATATCTTTCATTTTAAATGGTATAAATGGTTTAAGCAAATTATGTTTTTCATTGATTTTTTTTATTTCTTTAGTGTATCTGCCCTGCCTAAATCTTCATCTGTTTTATATTCTTCATTTCTTTATCATTCATTTTACTTCCTACATTTAAAAAACATCAGATCTATGGTCTTTCCATTCTAGTTTCAGTCAGTACACTTCTGATTATTTTATAGTTTTTCCATCTTCAGTCTTCATCCATTCTGATTAAAGTCATATTTCCCATTTCTTTTTCCAATATTTAACAACCACATTCTAATCTTCTTCTACATCTGCTGACATATTTCCTCTGATTTTTAATGATAGCTTGTTTAGTTCCTTCATATCTATTAATTTGATCATCCATTCTTTGATCGTAGGTATTTGTTTTAATTTGCATTTCTGCGCAAAGAGAAGTATTGCAGCAGTGACCATATGTAAAATTATATTCTAATGTTTTCTTGCTGTAGTTAAATCCAACATTTGCATCATATTAATAAATTGTGGCTTTCTCTTTAAAAAAAACCTTAAGACTGCTATATATAGTTCTTGAGTCAATTTTGATGAAAAGCGGTATAAAATATTTTAGATTAATAAACTCTGTAAATCATCTACAAAGTCTGATCTTAATATAGGTACTATTGGAGTGTTTCTCCACAGTGTGAACAACTAGCGACACTGGAGAAAACACAACAAATAAATGACATACTAGCTAATTGTGCCAATATTTAGAGAAATGATGGTAGTCTGTCATCTAATACAACTCATACAGTTTGTTTATAAATCAAACTCTTACTGTGCAGAATACTTTCAGTCAGTACTATTTAACTTACAAACCTACTGTAGTTTCACCTTTAACTTAGAAAACTAGCAACTGACACAATCATATCAGCGGCCTAGCAATCCACAGATCTAACCAACTGTATTATCACCACGGGCCCATATTATTCAATGGTAGCGTGTGCACGTGGACTCGCTGACACAGACACACACACACATCACCATCCATTGAATAACATAGGGCTCTTGTAACTGAACCCCCATGGATGGGAAGGGTCAACTTTTTAATGATTCAACTGTACATTGTTCTACAAAATATAACTTGTATTAATTGAATTGCATTAATCATACAAATATGCAGTATACAGTTACATTACGTACAACAATTCATAAGCCACTCTGAGAGCCTTTGTGGCTGGAGACCAGGGTATAAATACACTAAATACATAAATAAACGAGTAATTTAAAATTACATAATATGGAGAGGAAGAAAGAAGTGGGGGACAAAGAAAACCCTTGTCAAACAGATACGGATTACATAAAATTGAAGGAGAGCACAACTCTCTGGCTGAGATCCAGAAAGGTACATGTAAAGTTGCATGTGTCTAGTAGAACATGCCTTCATTTCTTTTAGAACAGTTATCTATTATGTCATACCACAATAGCTCTGATACTTGTATTTCAAAAATGTTTTCCCATTTTGATATTGACACTCTTCTTTAAGAAACGTAAGACCAAAACACCTTGGACAAGTGAAAGCAGTATGCTTTTTGTAGGGTATCAAAGAAAGGAATACGACAATAAATAAGTAGGTGGGGGGTGAGGTTGAGATTAAATGGGGAAAAAGCCTAGACATTTTTAGAAAGGAGTTCACAAAAATTTGAACAAATGTCAAAGTAAGTAACTATCTACCAACTGGTTTCCATCAGGCCACTTTCACTAGAGAAAGAAAATAACCTTCTAGATTCATTTCTAAAGACTTTAGTGGAAGGAAAGCATCCATTAAGTGTTATTGATATTGTGTTCTCGCTTGTAAAGGTACTGTAAATCCAAAAAGTGATAGTGGGCTTGTGTGTATGTATGTGTTCTCAGTACAACCATAAGTCTCAAGATAAGTACACCCAGAGGGTTATGCAGTGAACTGAAAGTAACAGCCAAGGTCAACAGGGGGAGGGGAAGACTTTCATCTTCACAGACATTACACAAGGTACCACTAGCAGACAAATAGGAGAGGCAGGCAAGGGATAATGGGGGGGGGGGGGGAGACAGGGAAAATACAAGTATTCTACACACATACACACACACACACACACAGAGAAATATTTGTAATTTTATTATGTTTTCTGCTATGTTAAAAAGTGAATTCATTTAGCAAAATAATCTAGACAATTAGCCAAAATATTTTGCACTGTAGTAAGTTATCTGTGTTCCATTTTTTGTTTTTTGTTTTTTGAAGGAATACCTTCTTTGTACACAGCCACCAAGTTAACACCTTCCTACATCAGCAAGTACCAGGTCATGGTCAGTGCTTGGTTTCCTAGCAACTTCCTTACCAGTGCAAAAGTAATAAAGACAAACGCAAATGCAGGAAGTAGAAAAGAATGACCGACTCAGAATTCCCTCTCCCAGCTACAGAAGCAAAGCCACTACAAAGAAATGCAAAGGAAGTCATATGAAATGTGTTTACAAAGTTTCCAGAATTGGAGCAGGGAGGGCTACAGATGTAAAAATAACATAAGCGAGTTCAAGGGAGACCCAATGGGATTAACAATCACAGCCAAAAATTGAAAGGAGGATTAGTGGAGAAACATGCCAGAATGACAGCCTTTGCAATGAGCTGCAACAGAAGCAAGAGGAAGACGTGCATGCCCCTGAGCATCACTGTGTAGCTGCCTGAAAAGAAAACCAGTCTCATTCAGGTGGGATTTCCTCTCCTCAGATAAAAATGACAGTACCAGCACAATCTGATTTCTGTATAAAAGGGCACTTAAAGATAAAGATGCAAAGGAGAAACATCTGCTCAACATGCAGCAGACTACAATACTGTAACTAGGGAAAGGTAGAGTAGATGTAAAAGGGACAAGAGGGCAACTAACAGCCACCAACACAGATATATCATATGTCTCAGTTACTCTTCTCCTAATCAGTGCCAAACAAAAATGTTATACTAAGTATAGCTGCTGGTGTTTTATTTTGTTTTTTCTTTTAAACAGATACCACTTAATTGGTCAGCAAAACGTAACATCCAGATTATCACACAATTCTAATTATTCTTAGTAATTACTGAATATTGTAGAAACTAAAACTATAGCTTCTAAAGATAGAGAGGTTCCTAATATTTTTTCCCATTCACACAAAGGGAAAAACACAGTTGTCTAAGCATTTTTAAAGTATCAGTTGTGGACTAAAACAACAGTGAGTTTGGTTACTAACTTTGTATAAATGAGATTTAACAAGCTGTTATGTTAACAAAGCTATCAACGTGCATAGAGCACTTAAAACAAAATCCACTTCTAAATCCTGAACACATCTATCTCCACTAATTTGTCTAATCTTTTTGGAACTCATCTATTCTAAACTAAAGTTCATGATAGTGAGAAAACCTTCCCAATGCTTGCAAAAAGGAGAGTCACCAAACAGAACCATTGAAATTGACCTCTATGTGGACATACTGTAGTTCATGTGTATCAGTCTGAAGGAAAAGGTAGATAAACAGTTGTGAATACTCTTTTCTGAAAGATTCAAGCAGTTTGTGATTATGTGCCTAGTTCTGAAAAGGCTTTGAGATGGCACTCATGTATAGACTCTTTCTGGATAATTTGGAAGAGAAAACTACGTGCACAGAAGCATTTTACTTTACAGCCTGGCACACAAGTTCCTTCACCTATACAATTGTCTTTCATATAGTAGATGTAAAAGGTAAGGGTAAAGATATTCCCCATTGACAACAACAGGATTATTCTCACATATAAATAGTTTTATTCTACCCTCTTCGGGATGGGAGGTGACTTGGGAAAATCTCAGAATTTAATAAAACTGTTATTTAATATTTAAATATATTCTCTCTGTATTTGTTTGAGAACTTCCACCACACATTCTGTGTTACAAAGGAATTTGTTTTAAAATGTATAAAGTGCATCTTCTGCCATCAGAAGTCACCTGAAGCAAATCTAGTTTATAGGTGTTCACATTTAGACCTCTGTATGTCATTTGACAGTTACCCTCATATATTTTTACCGCTTTAAGTGCTCCTCATGCTAGGTTTTCCTTCTCCGATTTCGTTGCCCCAACTGCATATGGTGAACTATAAGGTAGATATTTTCAGCAGTGATCAATCTCCACTTTATCTCCGTCTGCAGGATCACTTTACCATCATTTCTTGAGACACATTTCATAAAACTAATCAAGAGGTGGTTTCCGGCTCTCTCAATATAATGTAGTTTAGCTGCTACTGTTGTTGCTGCCTCTGGCCTTTGCCCTACTCTATTACATTTTTTTAGAGTAAAGTATATAGTAAACTATTGAAGTACATTTGGTTCTCTGAATGAGACATATTTTGCTCTGCTATCAAATTTAACTAAAACTGTCTGCTTGGCTCTGCAAACTGAGTCAAGCTGTAAACAGGATTTTTAATTAAAGTATATAAAATCAACACTTATGTTCCACTTACTTAAGAATGTCCTAGATCATTTAATAACCTCTCTGGTTTTGATTAACAACTAGAGAACTTAGGTTTTTATTTACCACAAATATGTTTCCCTTTACTAAAATAAAGAAATTCTAACAAGTAATGTAATATGGTATATTCTATGGCTTTGTATGAAGTGGTATTGTTCCACAAGACACCACTTCGCTAAAACATTTTCTCAAATTTCCAACAAAGACCCAATAAAGAGAAAAGCATATCTTCATTACCACTGAATAATGCAAATTTACAGTCAGTGCAGCTACTGCATCTTCCTGTGACAGTTTACTAGTGCTTATTAGAAGTCAAAAGAAAAATACTGTACATCTAACACCAATAAATCTGACTAATCAAAGCTATAATCCTTCCAAAAATCATTAAGAGTGGAAGGGATGCTAAAGGAAAAGAATACCAGGTCTATTATTACTGTGACTAAATGGGATTACTGAATCCTCAAGAGAAAAAGTTAAGAATTAAGTGAAGTCTGTATGCTAAGAAAATTTGTGGGAAGAGAAATGTAAATGGTTCCCTAATTATCTGCAGCCTATTAACATGCAATCCTGATTACTTGCAATTAAAGTCCCCTTAAATGTTATGACAAAAATGCATTGAAACGTAGAAAATTATCTGCTAATTATTGCACTGTAATGAGCAATCTTAATGTGCATTTTTACTACAAGCTCAATAAATAAGAAAAATATTGCATGCAATATTGCTGGAAATTGAACTCAGGAATGCCACATGCTGGTTAATATTATGTTCCTTATAGGAAGCTAGGTTTCCAGCATGCCCTTAAAGAAGGTCATTTTCACAACCTACATATTTAAGACCACAAGACAAGATCTTAGTAATTCTAGAAATATCAGTCATAACAGTTTGAATGTTTGAAATTGTGAGTTGTGAAATTGATGCATTGTAATGCTGATTTTAGCTGCTGTGCTCCTGCCTCAATCCATGGGGAGAGGCGGGAAATATAAAGATTTTATTATTTATTATTAGTTGAAATGTTTATCGTATA
This sequence comes from Sceloporus undulatus, assembly GCF_019175285.1. Classification (NCBI taxonomy): domain Eukaryota; kingdom Metazoa; phylum Chordata; class Lepidosauria; order Squamata; family Phrynosomatidae; genus Sceloporus; species Sceloporus undulatus. The sequence goes on along the minus strand of NC_056526.1, from coordinate 145,748,365 downwards.
CATATAAACAAACACACACACACATATGCGCACATGTATATAAATATATATTCACAATATGTGCATAAAAACTTAATTTTGTAATCTAATCTCCTCTCCAACAAGATACGTCTCTCTTTGGATGAGTTAAGATTTTATTTAGAGTTTGTTTTTTGTCATTGTTGTTGTTGTTTTTAGAATCTGTAAAATCTTTAATCAAATTAACAAGAAAGAGCTCTTGTTGCAAGATCAGACTTTAAGTTAAAGGTGATGGGAAAGGTAGCCCTACTATATCTGAACATATCTAACAGGTTCCTAACCATGCTGAGCTTCTTCCTTTCTGTCTTATTCCCAATACAATTGAGAAATACAGTGAAGTAAATACAAATGTCCAAGTCTGTAGGAGAACTTGCAAGAGTTTAACACCTGCCCAGATATGTAGCTATGGCAGAGGAGGCAAAATGAAGGCAAGCAAGAATTCTGCCCTCCCATGTGACAATCATTTAGTCCCCAAATGTCTAGCATTGTAATAATTTAAAATTTAAGTTGAGCATATAGCAATATAGTTTAGGCATCCAAAGAAAAGAAGCATGCAATGGTACCAAGGGAATTCAAACACAGCAAATATAAGAGTTCTAGATGTGAGCCATCTTTAATGTCTCACTCTTCCCAGTCTCTGGGCATTGAAAGATAATTTCATTGGAGGACAGAATTCTTCTTGGGGGCATGCCCTCATTTCACCATCACTCCCTTAGCCACAGCCCAGCACCTTCCTCTACCAGATGTAATTGTTAACAGTTTCTAGATAAAATCTTGGCGGGGGAGAGTTGTCACGATCCAAATGATTTTCTTTGAACATTACAAACTGTCAGCTCCTTCTTCAAGTATCTGTTCCATTTCTCCTAGCAAGAGACAGCATTTTAAAACCATCTGCACAAAGTATGTGTGCATGTTTTAAGGGATGCTGCAGTGACCATCGACTTTAAGCATACATTCTTGCTTTATTAATTCTGTAAGAAAGCTTTTTTAAACTGCAAAATGTTATCAGGATAAATTGTGTCATTTTATCAGGATAAACTGCATTCTGTCACATACACATGGCTATATGAACCAAATACGGTAACAGACTGAAGTATCCACAGAACACCTGGCTGTAAAGGTGGCATGAAATCATGGCTTGTAGTAACCACAGTTAAGAACATGTAACATAATTTGAGCTCTAACCATATGGTAGCAAATCTCACTTTTGCACTATTTTGTCTTTGTTTTCTAAGTGATTGAGACTGTGCTTCATATATCTATGAAAAGGTTCCGGTTCAAGACAGTAAAACAAATCATGGCATTACATTATGCAGCATCATATTCAGCACTGTAGCCTGATTAAAGTGATATGAATTAGAAGAAAGAAAGATAACAGAAAGAAAATGTTACACAAGTGAAGTGTTTATAGATTTTGCTAAAAATATATGAATAAAAAAAGGATGGTAACAAATTAATCATCTAAAAATTATTAAGGCAAAGCCTCTTTTTTGTTGCTTCTCTAAAATTTATGTTAATTATTCTTTCAAACAATATGGGTTGAACTATGTGGAAAGACTAAATGTGAAACATAAAAAGAGTTGTGGAGTAGAAATTCAGCAGCGGGTGATAATTAGAGGGAAAGAATTATAGAGTTTTCATTAAATCAAAATAAATAAAGAATAGTTCCCCTGTTACCTGATTGTGAACCATATTAGCTGTGTTTGTATGCAATACTTAACCAAGGTTTAACATCACAACAATTCCTACTGTGGGGCAGTAGGGAGATCATAAGCTTTGGCTTCAGTTAAGATTTGACCCAGTTTAGTATGACATTATAGTTCATCAGGTGGTCATGGTATACTGAGTTTATCTGACAATTAAGTGAAAACTTTCAAACTCCTTCCTATGGCTCTGGAAGAGGAAAATAGAGATGAAGTGAGTAAAAGAGATAAGGCTCCTCAATGTGAGCACCATGGCTTACAAAGACAGTACTCTTTGTCAAGTAGTTATTATGAAAAATTGGATTATGCATGTCTTTAAAGAGAGAACCAACCAGCACATTATGCCTGGTGAAACATTAATTCTGATTAGAATTTATTTAGTAATTTATTTAATTTATATCCTGCCTTCCTTCCAATATAATAGCTAAGGCAGCTTACACAATAAGATGAAAAAGAAATAAAGTTAAAACAATATATAGTACAGTTAAAAATCCATTCAACAGACAATCATATTAAACTATTTAGAATGATTTTAAATACTTATAAAATGTAAGATAAAGGTACAGCACACCTCATTAAAAGCTGTTTTGCCAAAAATGTTAACTTTGGAAAGTTTGATTACTAAGACAGACAAGACAGATTGTTCCTTTCTGGCAGGACTTTTTATGACAACATGTCATCAGTCTTTTAGGAAAGGCACAAAAGCTCTACTGTTTCATGAAGGTTCATGAATAAGCACTGTATCCCAAATGTCCACTTTTTTCCTACTGTATCTTATATTGTACACATCATACAAAAGCAAAAATATGGGAAAACAGTCATGTTTGGAAAACATCGTATTCCAGAGCTCCTGTACAAAAGCTACAGCATTGAAAACTGAAGCCATCCCTATCTACCAGAATGTCAAGGAGATACCTGTATGTTCAGAGATACAAAGACTTAGTAATACTGAAAATGGTAAGTTTCTGGTTACGCAGGAACTCAGCTGAACTTTAGATCAGAGACACAGCAGCTGTGGCATTCATGATGGTTCTTAGATTAAAACCAAACTACACAAAAACATCTATTTAAAAAATTCTCTTTTTTGATTAGTATTTCTCAACATTCGAATCCAAGTGTACTTGATTACATTTCTGTGACCAGGAAGAACAGAGTAAAACTTTATTAGATAATTAGTAGAAAAGAGAAGCATAACAGGTTTACCTAAGTCCTTCTAGTTATTTCTGAAGCACTTGGTTCAAGAATCTAATGCTTTATGTGCTATTATTTTGCTTTTACTACAGAGGGAAGAGCTGGCTTCCAAAGATAAAGGAGACTTTTGGTAAATGGTGAAGGTGAAGAAATAAATGACCCACTTGGTTAGTGTGTAATTACACTGGCTGAGATTGTAACAATCTATCACATGAGGGAGGATGACACCACTCTAAAGGGTTAGTCAAAGGAGATAGCCTTTGACTAACTACTGGACACAGGCGATCGATACTCTTCAGATATTGTTCTCTCAAAAAAACAATTGAGTTCTAAAAAAAAGTTTGAAAATAGCATCTCCTCCTCCCTCTCAGATACTGATCAGAGACTCATCTTGACCTTATTCTGGAAAAGCAATCCTTTCATCAAAAGGTATATGGATCACATAAATCTTCTAGTATCCTAGAAAGCTCTTAAGTAGAGGCATTTGCTTGAGATGATTTGCTTCAGGAATGTTTGCTCCATTTTCTGAAATGCATTTGATATAATATTTCAACAAAGTGAACCAACGATTAGAATATTACTAGGGTTGCAATCCTTAGGTGCATCCTCACAGCAGTGCTTCTCAGAACCGGGACATGTTTGCTTGGCTACATCTTGGCATTTCTGCCTTTCTCTTGCCAAGCTAAAGACTGGTAAACATCTGCAGGCAAACCTCAATAATCTCATAGAATCGTAGAATTGGAAAAGACCAGAAGGGCCATCCAGTCCAACGCCTCTCATGCAGGAATACACAATCAAAGTATTCCTGACAGATGGCAATTCTTTTCAAATACATTGTTGAAATTGTATGATTTCTACGTTACAAGGAAAATAAGGTGCTTATCTTATTGACACTTTAGTATGAATTATGAAAATGATCACATTTTGTAAACAAGTTGCGTTGAAGTTATTAGCTACCTGTGTAAGGAAAACAGGATCAGGAAAAGAGGAAGTTTTTTGGCACACAGTATACTTATTTTCAAATCATGTTAAATGTTATGCATAAAATTAGAACTTTCTCATTTCCTACATTTTTAAACCACTCAATTTCATGTCTGCAACCTGCAAAAGACTTCCATAAGATTACAAATCCTCCTTTTTTTGCCTTCTATAGGTGATAAATAACATTGAAGAGTTATTTATGTGATTTTTAAAAATAAAACAAGGGGCACTGTATGTATTTGTATATTTGTACTATGCTGTTAGTCAGCTTGCAATCCTACACTGGGAGAAAGGGAACATATTAAATAAATAAACAAATAATCTTTTGGCCTGTACCACCCTTTCTTCAAAACAAGAATTGACAGAATCTGGAAATCTAACATTTCCTGAACTGAAAGACCAAAAGAGCTCTTAAAAGTTGAGAGATGGCTGAAAATGCAGCAAAATGGTTAATATTAATTTCCTCAGGCTTGTGAGTTCTTTCATTCATGAAGGGTGGGTGAGTTTGGTCCTCCCAATTTTTGAGGGGTGCATAAGGATGACAATAGGAGTTTAACCCTCCAGAGTACAACAGAGGTCCTATGCCAGGAGTCGGCAACCCCTGGCCCGCGGGCCAGAGGCGGCCCACGGAAGTAGTAGGACCAGCCCCAGCCCGGTCCTGCCACCGCTGCCGCCGCCTCCTCCACCTCCTCCTCCTCGGCCACGCGACCGCGCTGCTGTCCTCCTCCTCCACCGCGTGGAGGAGGAAGAGGAGGGCCGCATGGCCTGGGGCAGAGGAGGCAAAGGGGGAAGCCCTGCACCGCCCTCCCCGCCTCCCCGCGTGGCCCCACGCTGCCCACCTCCTTCTCCTCTGCCTCCTCCGCCCCAGCCCCAGGCCACGCGGCGCATGGAGGAGGAGGAAGAGGAGGAGGAAGAGGAGGAGGGGGAGCAGAAGGAGGAAAAGGAGGTGGAGGGGAGAGGAGAAGGAGGAGTAGGAAAAGGAAGAGGAGGAAGGGGAGCAGATGGAGGAGGTGGTGAGTGGCCAGAGGTCTCAAGGTTTTTTTAAATTTTATTTTGTGTGCTTTAAGTGCTAACAAGTCTCCCTTGCTTTGACAATGATAGTGGGATGATGATGATGATGATGAAGATGATGATGATGATGATGATGATGATATGAGTCAGCTTGAGAGGCATGCAGGCACTGTTTCTGAAGCCAAGAGTGTGTGACTTTCCAAAGTGCCTTTTCTGTGTGTTTTTGGTTCTTTAATGGTGTTATTGATATCAGAAAGCCTCTGAAGCAAGGCCAATGTAAATTGCTGTGATTTTTACAAACTCATGCGCAGTGAAGAAAAACCAAAGTCCCTTGACCAAGTACACACTTCTGAGAAGTACACTTGGTGCAAGAACTATGAAACCACCTTGACATGTTCAATATGCATAGCCCTGTGAACCCATGTTCAGTGTGAAACCCAAACAGTTTGGTTATGCAATAAGCCTCTGAAATATGCAGGAGGCCATCTTAAGTAAAGCCATGTTCAATGCCCAAATGTGCTGTTTGGAATTGGGGGGGGGGGGTTTGGCCAGAAAGGAAGTACATTTTCTGCATCTGTCCTAGGAATAATGCCCAATGTCCTCCATTTTGATCATGCCTAAGAAACATGCATTATATTAACTTTTTTTAAAATCAATCAAATTTTTTCACATGTCCTCCATTTTTAAAAATGTGTCATATTTGAAAATGTTGTCCTATATTGTTAATTATTTATCCCCCCCCCCCCGTTTTCTGGGGACCCACCCGGCCCCGGCTCAAAAGTGCCTACTCTGTCTAGTCCAACCACTGCATATCTGGTGGTTTTGATAAAAACACAGAAAAGCAAAGCAAATGACATCATGAATGCTTATGTTTAGCAGACATCACATATTTACTGGGTTTTGATATAATATATTCTAATATTATTAGAAGGAAATAATATTTGTTAGCTATAGAGGTATGCAGAAATTGAAATTGGAAAACAGAGCATCAGACCTATGACATACAAGTAGGGCTGCAGGATTCAACTAAAGTTCTATGTGGGAGATGGCATAGTTCTGTTTAATTAAGATATATGCTGTTTAATCAGAAGCTTTGTTCTTTACAACTAGAAGGTAACAGAACTATACTTTTTATAAATGAAGTAAAACACTGCGATATACATAACAGACTTTAGAATGCTGACCCACACAACACGATGAGATAAGCACTAAGGAACCATTTAAGCTGTCAGTCAATGCATGCAACTGTTCCCAAGTCAATTCCAAGTCTATAATAGTACAACATCACAAGAGCTCTATGCAAGCAATTCTTACTCTCTTACAAAGCAGCAGGAATCAAATTGACTCAGGCTGCAAAATGTTCCCAGGAAAATACCCAGAGCATTGTTCTGTATACCACCTTGTTCACCTTGTGCTACAGTTAAACAAGAGCATTGCAGTCATAGGCAATTTTTTTGTTTTTTATGTCTCCCTTATACCTTTGCTTATAACTTCATCATCTTAGTACAGCTGTTGATAACACAAATAATTAACATGATACTATGACTAGCTTTCCAAAATATTTAGTAATTATTTTGGCTTAAGACTGCAGATGAAGATTTGACTGGTAAAAGCAATCCTGCCTTGACTTAGTCTCACCTCACAGATACATTTTGGGGTCAAAACTTTGACTTGGCCACAATAAGGAATTGCTTTAAAAGTGCTTTTATAGTGAGAAAATGTGCTGTGTATATACATGAAAAAGACTAGGCCCAAACTGTGGAGGAAGGGCCATTGCTTGCATGCCCTGAAAAACTAACAGCCTGATCCTGTGCAAATACACTCACAAGCACTGTTATGTCCAATTAGACTGACTGAATCTTAACAGAAATATTCTGTTATTCTATACTCTGGGACTTTCTGAAGGAAAGTATAAGCTCTTTTTCGGAGCTATAGCTTGCTTATGAAATAACCCTGAGTTACTCCTCTTGACTCAGGAGACAACAAAACTGGAAGATGCTGTTTATATGTTCCACAATTCACTGGCTTCCTTGCTTTAAGATTACAGCTGTCAAATGCTCCTATGAATCTGCAAACCTGGCAGAGGGGAATGGAGAAGATAGTATCTCAATCTACCTGAAAGGACCATCCTTTCAGGTAAAGTCGGACATAGGTTCTCCTTGCCTGCTTTTTTGTTCACTTGCTGCTATCAAAGCCCTATGTTGGGAATCAAGCACTTCATGACAGATGCTTTTTCATATTCTCTGAATATCAGAAAAGGAACAGAGAACAGGCATAACTGAAGACAATTCAACGTAACTATTTGTGCCAGTGGTTGGTTGGCAGCTGTGGCAGTGGTGGCGGCGGCAGCAGTGTCATCATCATCATCATCATCACCACAACCACCACTATCTATTGCATTTATACTCTTTATACTGTTTCTCAGTTCCAAAACACACTGCAGAAATATTCAAGTCTGAGACTGCTTTAACTGTCCTGACTCAATGCTAGGGAATTCTGGGAACTGTAGTTTGTGAGACATTTAAGCCTTTTATGTCAGAAAGTTGTAGTCCTACAATTCCCAGGATTCCCTGGCACTGAACCAGGGCAGTTTAGGGGGTCTTAAACTGGATTATTTCTGCAGTGTGTTTTGCACCTTAGACAAGAAAAGGAGTGTTAGACTCCAAACTACTCATTTGCCCCTTCAGTGATTCCATTTCCAAAGACTGG